>NC_044919.1:34912914-35060346 GCF_003576645.1 Ipomoea triloba | reverse complement strand
AATTATTTTTATATATATATATATATATATATATATATATATATATATATATATATATATATATATATATATATATATATATATTAATACTACACTTAACATTATGAAAATTTTAATTAAAAATTACTTCACTCAAACCTGGTTAATCATATCGAACCCGACAAATAAAATGAGACAGATTGAGTAGTAATTATCCAAAATATATATTTCAAAAAAAAAAACAAAGATTCATTGTGTACCATTTTACACATCATGTTTACTATTCACTTGTCAAACTAACTCTTTCTTCTTTACTTATTTTTTAAAAATATTTTAATTATTTTTAAATTTAATTTTTGTGTGTTTAATAGTACTTTACTTATTTTTTTAAAATATTTTTAATTATTTTTAAATTTAATTTTTTGTGTGTTTAATAGTACTTTAATGTAATTTATAAATATATAAATTTTATATGTTAATACTAAACTTAATATTATGATAAATTGAATTAAACATAACTTCAGTCAAACCTTATTAATTATATCTAACCAAAACAAACAAAATAGGAAGATATATCGGAAAGAGTAAAAAAGAATTTTAAAAAGTACAATGATGCAGCCTTTTGTATGGTAAAATAGAGATTGTTAGCTTGCAACCCACATCTTCAATAAAAAAATTAATTTTTAAAAAAGAAATCATGTCACCTTGAAATGATTTTCTTTCAAGGATAAAGCTAGCCTTATCATCTTAATTATTAGTAATTAATTAAGCGTTGGAGCACATGAAATATAGTTAACTCTTGAATTAACCATCCTCTAAATTGAGACATGACATTGTATTCCAACAATAAAAAATGAGAGTGTTTGATAAATAGTTGTAAGTTGATTGTGTTATTGGGCCAGTGGCATCAAACCCTTCTTTTTATACGGGAGGTGGTGGGTTAGAGCCTCAGATACTGCATTATAATAGAGTCAGTAGCATGTTGATTGTAGAAAAGATGTTTTGGTAAAAATAACTTTAATTTCTCAAAAAAAAAATATAGAAAAGTTGCCCAATAAATTATTACAAAAACCCAAGTAGCATGTTGATTGTAGAAAAGATGTTTTGGTAAAAATGACTTTAATTTCTCAAAAAAAATATAGAAAAGTTGCCCAATAAATTATTACAAAAAACCAATAAATTATTACAAAAAAAAAAAGTTAATTAATCAAACACTTATTTAAACAGCATATAGTGGTCAAACAAAATGACTTTAATTTCTCAAAAAAAATATAGAAAAGTTGCCCAATGAATTATTACAAAAAAAAAGTTAATTAATCAAACACTTAGGCTGTTTAAATGAATTAAACAGCATATAGTGGTCAAACAAATCAAAATTGGCCGATAAGCCAATTTAAGTTTTAATTTTAAAAATAATGAGGAAACTTGCTTGGAGTCTTGGACCTTTTCCTAGCTCCCTCCATTATTGTAGACTTGCACAAAACATAGCCATACCAGAAAACTAATAATCATGAACCTCAACATGGCAGCTTTGCACCGGAGAAGACTCCATACTTCTCGACCCAAAATCCAAAAATACAGGGCAATTCGCAGACAAACGACATGGACCCACCTCCAAATTCCAAAAATGCTTCCTAATCCAACCCTCAACCACGATATTCAGCAACATTTTTCCGGCGCCGGGCTCCACCGGGACGGAGTTTCCACTCAGAAACGCCGACCAAACGACGTCGTCTTTGTAGGCTTGATAAGACGCCGGGAGGGGAGCGGGGAGCGTGATTTTCTGGTCCCGGTACACGGCGTAGACGTCGAGGCGGTCGTAGTAAACGCCGCGGCGACTGTACGGGATTTGGGCGGCGAGGGCGACGGTGATATTGGTGGTGAGAAATTTTCCGGCGCCGGCGGTGAGGGTGAAATTGTGGAGTGTGGCGTGTCGGAGGAAGAAGCGGGGTTGGGTGAGGGAGATTTGGATAGACATGGCGAGGCAAAGGGAGATGCAGAGGAGGGTAGAGAAGAAGACGAACAAAGCGCAGTAATTGAAACTCTTCTTCGGAAGATTCTTCATCTCGCCGGAGCATGCGGTGGCGGATCGGAGGAGGTTTTGGTGGCGGAGCTCAAGATTGAGGATTATGGATTGGAGTTTGGCAACATTGGTATTACAAAAAGATTTAGTAATATATATAGATGGTATTGATAACTTTTTTAAAAAAATTATTCCACGTCTAAAATGGTCAGAGGGTGAAAATATTTAGTTGGGATATAGATAATGTTAGAGGCTTTTTCTTTTTATTTTTTAATATCCTAGCTTAAAAAAAATTCTTTTTTTTTTAAATACAACTAACTCCATTACATTGTAGTATGTGGCTTAAACTCATAACCTCCCATACGAGAGAGCCACTACTTTACCATCTGAATACAAGGTGCTTGGCAAAAAAGAGTTTCTCTTCATTAATGATATGTATGTGTGTTTAGACTAATTACGTTTGTGGCGAGTAAGATCTCAAGACTAGAAAAACACTCGCTCAACTCACACAGCACTACATTCGCACCCCATGTAGGAATGGTAATGGGGCTGGGTGGGTGCGGGGGATATATCCCCTGCCCCCGGACCTTCATTCCCAACCCACTTCCTACATCCAAGCAGGACTAATCACGTTTGTGACGAGTAAGATTTCAAAATTAGAAAAATAGTCCCTCAGCTCATGGCATTACATTCACACCCCGGTCCCCATTGGCAAACAATACTTATTTCTTTAATGTATGATTATTATATTGCCTATAAATTTGAAAAATAGAAAAGTTATTGTTGCTTTTATTCCTATAAATTTAGTATTATTTTCACTACTAGTGTCCAACTATAAATGTTTATTAGGATCAAGCACTTAGTACTACGTCAAAAGATATAGCTAGTACGTAGTAAATGCGCAATTCTAATCATTTATACTTGCATAGCAATCAGCGACATGTTTCGATGACAGAATGTTGGACTTAAATCTCTAAGCTTCCACCCAACAAAATTATCACTCAACTTTTATTTTCTTTCATATTTTTAATTTTAAAAATACATTTGCCCCTTCCTAATAAAATCTCACAAGATTGTCACACAACTTGTAACTGAATAAAACTTATATGCAATTCTAAGCCCACAGAATTGTTTGAACCCACTTTTAATAATTTGATGGATAGAAATGAGCTATTATTGATTGAAATGGCCTTAATTTCTTTTAAATTTCAATTCATATTTCCTTCAAATATTAGTCACAGTCTAGTTGACAAAAATGATCACAACATAAAATAATGAAAACACATTTCCTTTCGGTACGCAATTAGTAATAAATGACCAAAACCACATATAATACATGAACTGAATTCGCAAGTCGGTATGGAGTTGTTTGTTCTTTTTTGTCATTTTTATCCACATCTCTGCTGACAAAATTTTTCATAGGTTTTTTTTTCTTATACTCAATCAACAATGTCCCCTTAAAAGAAAGTATACTTCTAGAAAATTCAATTGCATGTTTTCTTTTATTCCTAGCAAAGTTTGCAGTTATCCAATATGCACTGCCTATGAGAGAAATTTGCTTTGTAACCTTAGCTGGTGGTAAAGAATCACAAGAATGTAAACCATCTAAGTTGTCAATAAAAAATAAACAAATAAGAAAATTTTGATTTTACCAATAAATAGTAAATATGACAGAAAAAATAAGATAGAGGGAGTAATAATAATGATGGGAAAACAATAGGGGCATTTAGTAACTATTAGTTGATTAGGTTAATGAGTTAATAGCATTAGCTTATTGTAAAAAAATGTTTAGTAAATTAACTGTAAACTTATAACTGATCACATGCAAACTGACCCTCTTAAAACAGTTCGGAACGATTAACCAAATGAATACCCCTACTTATAAATAGCCTATATGTTTCTCCGGAGGGACAAGCCAAACCCAAATCATACCAAGCTAAAGGAGCATTAGAAATCAACATCCATGAGAGAAAACAAGACTTGAGTGTGTGGCACAATTCTTACCATAACCTTTGAAAAGACAAGAATGCCCCTAGATTTACAACCAAAAAGGGTAATTCGGATGGCCAAAGAATTGTGTTGTAATTGCATTGCAACTACATCCAACCAAACAGCCCATAAATTCATAAAACCTAACTGATATTCACAAGCATCTCTAAGCTTGATTAATAAAAACCAGTAGGAAGCCCTTGCTAAGATTAAGGCAGGGTTCAAGTCTTGAATCAATGCAAAACAAAACAAGTTTAAGACAATCCCCCAAGAATCATGAGAGAGAGAGAGAGAGAGAGAGAGAGAAGATGCCAAACACAGTTTCCAAACTTTTTAACAGGAAAAAAGGGAAATTCACTAAAACTCGCAAACAGTTACGATAATACATGTGATTATGTGAACAGGCTCCAGGATCTAATTTAATCAACCAAAGAAGATATCTGCTGTCAGTCATGCAAATGTGAGAGATTCCATTTGGCAGATTTTGCATGACATTGCAATGCCAGGAAGAAAAGTTAGCCACTCACTGGGTGCAAAACTCTCCTTGGTGTCTACTTGTTGCTCAGATTCCTCCACTTCATGAAAACTAGCATAAAGAGGGATTAAGGCAGAATGAAGACTATCCATGTGAATATTAGCCGGAATGCACAAGTGTGGGGAAGAAAGAAATAGTGAAGACAGATGCAAAAAAGGAATGTGTCACAAAGATGAGGAACACGAGTACATGACTCGGTTTGGAAAAATATGAAGCATCAGAAGGAGATTCAGTTAACAACCCAATAGAATATGTGCCGAAGGCAAAGTCTTTTTTGCAGAAAGTCGGAAACTATCAATGCTCCTTTAAATTTTGCTTGGAAGTAGAACTATTCTAATTTTTAATAGCTAATTAGCTATTGATGGAAAAAGGTGAAACCAAGTTAAACAATCACATCGATATTGTTCTCAAACCGAAAAAGATTTAAAAAGATGTAGAACTCGTAGAATGAGCAATAGAAATGCAAGAGTCTTTTTAGCATAAACTTCTCATGTCACTTAAAATTGTTTGTAAGAAAGCATTGCCTTTTTATTTGAAATAGCTGTTGATGGAAAATATTAAACCAAGTTCAACAATTAAGCATTGAAAATTTTAGACGATGTGGAACTTATAGAACGAAGAGGGAAAGAAGACAGCAAAGTCACCTGCAATATCAGCTGTTAGAAGATAGCCAGTGAAATAAGTTAGATCATAATCCAGCCACAAAATTATCAGCAAAAATGCAGATACATTTAATAAACCTTTCTCATAAGGCTCACTATCTACTGTTCAAAACTCTTGTAGTAATCCTTGTGTGCATGTGTGAAGGGGTAGGGCAGTAAGACACTGAGGAGTAATCAAATACAAAGCACTTCACACAAGCAAATTCATATTATAATAAATTTTGTGACAGTAAGAAAGGCCCCATAAAAATTAAAAAGAAATATTAATAGCTTCATGTTGAAAACGATTGCAAAACCACCAAACTAAATTTCCGGAGAGAGATTGATAAGGAAACCCTACCAGCTTCTCAGATCATTTTAGACAGAAAAGTACTGAAATCAAAATGCTACATAGACCATAGTCATTGCCATAGTTTTAGAAAACAACTGCTAGATCGAAAGTGTTTGAAGAAAACAGAAAGATACATATTCAAGATTCCAGTCTTTAAACAAACAGTAACTTTTTGCTACAATAAAAATACGACATTTGCATTTGATTCTGGAACTTCAGAAGAATCACCAGTCCAAAACAAAAAGATTGATGCATTTATGAAGGAATCTGCACATTGAATAGGTAAAACATAAAAACCTTTGTGGGCAAAAGAATTTGGGTAAAATGTTAAGAAGAAATGAATGTGAAAGTAACTGCACCCTAAAGTTCCATGGCAACATGAAAATATTAGAAAGTCATTTAGAGAAAAATCTAGCAATTATTATCACTCAAGTATATTCAAATGGGGGGATGACAAAATAGTCTAACTTCATAAATCCAAGGTAAGTTAACGCCCTCCGAGACAATAAAGTGACTTCAAACAATTCACTGACCTTAGTAGGGCATTCCATGGCAGCATGGTCAGTTGGAAATAACTGAAGCCATGAGATCCAAGATGCAAGTATCAATTAAAACTTCCAGCAAGATATCAAACAATGTTTATGACAAGCAAACTTCTAAATGCATACAAAAATTAGTGGAGAGATTACTAGAAATCCCAATAGAAAACTTTTTAAAACAAGTATATGTTACTACGTAAGCTAAATGGAAAACTTTCATCCCTGATGAACATATTGTGTTCAATTTCTTCAGGACAATGACCTCCGTCCAATCCATTAAGCATTAAGCAATATTACATCTATTCAACTCCAAAAGGAATGAAAACTAGTTTTGGGCACAACCTTTCCAAGTCCCGTCTAGATATAAAGTAATCCATAGCAATATAGCACCATGTTTTTAATTTCAGTGAGCTTCTGAAATCGGCGTGGTAGCTTAAAGCAGTTTACCATGTGTCCATGTTAACATAATCTGTTACAAATTGATAATTAGAAAGGATAGGAGACCTGGACGCTATGTCCTTTGCTGTTAATATTCAAATGTTTCACTGACATCAAGTGGATGCATAATACTACTCTAGTTCTCATATGCTTCACCTTGAGTATTATCATTCTCTCTTTAACTATCTAACATCATAAGATAAAGCAGATTGTTTCTCCTTCTCTACCCCATATACTGGTCTCATAGGTGCTAGAGTTGTCATCTTTGGGCTGCCCAGTTTTAGATGGAATTCTACTAGTCACCTTGATAGAAGATTTTGACCACTGTTTCATTGTTTTATATCTTAGTATCTTACACCATTCAAGTGAAGGTACTTCCAAGCATAAAAGGCTTTAAAACAAATTCACAGCTTTCTCATTTTCTTTGTTTAAAGTATCAATGTATCATAGGCTCCTAGCTATCATAATGTCCTAGCTAGGTTGTTCAATTTCACTCTTACATTTCTTTGCATAGTCTCTATTCTAATAAAAATCATATATCTTTTAAAACATCATAAGGTCAGTGGCTTCCAAAAAATACAACAGATCAAGTTCAAAACAATCTAACTATGCTACCTACTTTAGTTCACTCACTCTCGGTAAAATTCAAAAAAGTAAACTTATTGTTTGATTTTTCCAAACAAGTTCAAGCAAGTATACATTTTTCTGATAGGAACAGCAAAATGCATCAAATAGTTCATAAAGTTAGTTTTGAGCTTCATCATCCTTTTCTACAAAGCATATCTAACATTCTTTTTTATGATTTTAAGAATGGTTAAAGGCATTAAATGGTCCATATTTGTATTATTGTGGGCTCAAAAACCAAAATAATGCACATGATAACCAGGCAATTTAATTGTAGAAGCAAATTACCAATAAAGCACCAAATAGTAGTATACCTTCTGCCAGGCCTAATGACCACGCCAGGGGGCACCACCTTGTGGCCTCACTCCTCCCTGCCCCATAGCTGGGTTCTGATAGCCTCCCTGCATTCCTGGATGACCTCCATAGCCTCCTGGGGCACTCTGAGCCCCATATCCCGGTGCATTGTTCACCACAGGTGGAACCCCATGAGGATTCACAGGAAGTCCTCCAAGCAGATTACCAATCCCTAGTCCAGCTCCTTGTGTTGTAAGCAATGCAGTGAGTGCCTGTCCAAGAACAGGGGCCACAGCTGGATTGAACCCAACAGCTCCAGGCCCTGCAGCTGGAGCCATCAAATGTCCTGCTGAAGTAGCTCCACTTCCACCACCACCACCAGAAGAATATTTCCCCTTCTTAGCTGTGTGCTGATAATAATGATGTTGCTGATGTTGGGGATAATGTGGCTGATGTTGTTGCTGCTGTGAATAATTCTTATTCTGCTTTGGCCCATCAATTGCCTTCTGGCAATTCAGTGTATGCCCCTCAAAAATCTTATGAGGCTCCTCTAGCACCTTCTTTGCACTCTCAACAGACCTGTAAACAAACAAACAGAAACCTTTTGGTTTCCCTGTATGCTTGTCCAACCCCAGAGGTCCTTCCTCAATCTCACCATATTTGGAAAAGAACTCAAGCAACTTCTTGGGGTCCAAGTCTGCTGAAACATTGCTAACAAAAATCTTCCTCTGGGTATACTCTGAAACAGGAGGGGGGTTTGGAGGAGGGGCTGGCACAGGCCCAGCTGAAGCCAGCTGGCATGAGGTAATCCGATTCCCAATCTTCTTCTGGGGCTCTTTCAAAGCTTTCCTGGCTCCACTCCGGTGCTTGAAAAGTATAAAGGCGTAACCTTTAGACTTCCCTGAGACCTTATCGGTAACGGCCTTGCAATCCTCAATCTCCCCATATTTCCCAAAGACATTGGTTAGGGTTTCAGTTGTTGTATCCCAACCAAGACCGTGCACGAAAATTTTCCGGTGTGCTGGATCTTTATCGGCCCAATTCCTAATATTTTCCATGAAATCTGGGTGTTTGGTCACGGCCTCCTGAATTATGACTTGAAGCTGTTCCTTCGAGAATGGTTCCAGAACCTTCTCGAGTGGCTCATCGTCGAATTCCTCCACCTCAGCCTTCTTCTCCTCGCCGTTAGCTTTTCCAGTTGAAACGGCATCGTTTGACGGGTTTGCATCGCTTTTCGAAACATCTGCTTCCATACTTTCCGGCTTCTCCTCTTCTTCGCCCTCTTCCTCTTCCTCTTCCTCTTCTTCTGGATCCGCTTCTTCTACTTCCTCTTCCTCTACCTCTTCCACTTCTTCTTCTTCTACTTCTTCTTCTACCTCTTGTTCTGGTTCTTCATTGGGTGCTTCCAGTTGGGGGTCAGGCTCGGGTTGGGGCTGCTCCGGCTCTTGAATTTGGGTCGGTTCTGGTTCGATTTCGGGCTGGTATGAAGCTCGGCTCTTCCGCTTCTTGGCCATGGCGGTGCAGAAAAGGGTAGGGTTTTCCGATTAGGGTTTCGGAGAACGAAAAGACTGGAAAAGAGGGGAAACAAGTACGATGGATCCTTTATATACTATCTAAATTAAGGTTTCTGCTTACATATTACTCACTCATACTCACGCACGTGTTTTACTCGTTCCTAAACTTTTTACGACTTTCATATACAACGATTAAAATTATATTTTTTAATTACATAAATTTCATAAAACCCTAAATTTTAGTTTTTTACCATGCATAAATAAAATTTCACTGATTGAAAATTTTAAGATCATTAAAAGCATCTTTATCAATTGAGTTATTTTACAATTTTTTATGAGTTTTTGTAAGTGCGATTATGAACTCTTTTTGTTTATTTATTTTTTATTCGTTTTGTACAATTTTCATATAAAATTTGTTATAGCATTTATTGAAATTTTGGTAAAAACTTTAGTTGACTTGAGTAAATATGTTGACATTTAATTCCATGTATTGATATTTGGTTATAATTATCATTATAATGTTTTACTTGTCTTTTCTTTCTTTTCAACGGGTCGAATCTCCAACCCCAAGCGTCCCACACACCCAGTCAGACAGAGCATCAGAGATGATGTAAATCGCTAAATCATGGTAACTCAGTTGAATACATAGGTTATGTATTTGCTTACTGAATCTTCAACCCCAAGCGTCCCGCACACCCAGTCGGACGGAGCATTTGAGAGGATATAAATTACAAAATCATGGTAACTCAGTTGAATACAAATATTAGATATTTGCTTACTGAATCTCCAACCCCAAACGTTTCACACACCCGGTCGGACAGAGCATCTGAAATGATGTAAATCACTAAATCATGGTAACTCAACTGATTTAGTTAGAGGATGTAACGCACATGGCTATAACCCCACCATCACTGCATGTCCCCTAGGTTCCCTTCCCCCTTTATCATTTTCACCAACACACTTATCGTTCCTCCCTCTCCTACCGCAATATAGTCCTGCAACGCGGCAATTCCCTTCCCCCATCCACCCCCACACCCACGCCTTCCGCCCCTTCGTGAACTACCTAGTTGCCCCCATCATCCATAACTAGCCAAGGCTGCCCAACATTACTACTACTCCTTCGTCCAACCCCTTTAAGCTCAACCCCAAATTGATAGTCTTTCGGTTGCACTTTCCTAAGAACAAAACGCAAAACTGCATAGTGTGACCCACCCTTCAGACAATAGAAACAAAAGGCATTCAACCTCTCGTACTTAAATAAAACCTAAAAGATGGTTCCCTCCATTCTCTATATTGTCATCTCCCTCCTCATCAACGCCTCAGTGTTTATAGAAACTTTGGTTCGGTAAAAACTCCGCTATATCCCTTTGAAGTTATCTTCATCCACCCTAATAAGCCTCCCCACAAAATTACCAATTTACTCCAACGCCTTCCCTATACCGTAGTCCAATGGTAAGTCATGTATTTGAACATAGAACTCAACTTCGTTTAGGTTTATAACAGCATGTTACTCCTTAGACTGATAATCTTGCATGTTAACATGTGGTTATTAAACAATCAGGGCCTGAAGCCGTCTTCCATACAAAAAATTGAAACTGGTAAATGTTGCTCAATATATCATATATACGCACCTACACCCCCAAAAGGTCTCCAATTCGACACGAAAACATTATGCATGGCTTCAAACCAAATGGCCTGGTCGGTTAGGAGTTGCGCCCACCATAAACCACTGCTTGCCCCTTGCTACCAGACCACCGACCGATCCCTCATCATTATGCACAACGAAGATATTGTCCTCATCCGACAAAGCCATACTTGCACACCGCTCACACATCTCCTGAACATTCATACTCTCCCAACATAGACACTGACCACGAATGGACGAAAAAATTAAGCTAGGGAGAATCGTGTCTGTACTCAATTTGAACAATCATAAACTAGTAATAGATTTTACCTTATTCAATTAATGGAGAACTTACTATAATAAAAAATGAATTCATTAAAACTGAGAAAAATGATTTCCTTATTTTTCATTGGTATTTTAGTTTTTACCAATTTTAAAGAAAAATTACAAACATAAAGTCTTATTTAAATTTAAATTAATTATTTCTAATCACACATTATATTACTCCCACATATTACATTTGAATCTTTATATTAATTATTTCTAATCACAAATCAAATAATAAAATCAATATTTAAATTAATTTTTCTTTGTAAAATTTAAATTCAGTCCAATTTCAATTATTTTTCACCAAACCAATCCGGATTCATATAGACATATACCATACACCCTATAGCAACCCAAGCAAGAATTTGGGAAATCCTATTTTTCGTTAGAAGTCCCTTGTGGAACCACTGTTAACGGTTTAGCTCCTTTTTGACCGGGCAGCCAGATCCGAAACCCTACCATTTTCCGACCACTCCTCCATTGTTTGCGTCTCCGTTTCTCCGCAGGTGACATCTCTATCTCTCTGATTCTCATAAATTTCTCTTCCACTCTTGGTGTTTTGACTAAATTAGTTAACGTGAACAGCAAAATTACTTCTCTGTTGTACTTAGAGCTGTGGTAATTATGTGGAAACTTCTACCTGATTTGTAAACGTGAAATGTTTTCTAGAAAAGGTTTTCATTTGTGCGTGTTTTGGTTTGCTACTGGAAAATGTATTCGATGTGCTTAAAAATTGTTCTCTGTAGTGAAAAACTGCATAATTTTATTTTATTTTTTTAATTGTGGGTAAAAATTGAGGTTTGAGTGATATACTTTTTTTCCCCTAGTAATCCATTATGAGTTCAGGTGTCAAACAAATTTGGATTTTGTTTGGAAATTCTGTTTGCTTTTTGCTATTTTAGGATAATCTTTGCTTTATAACTTACACATTTCTTTAGCCAAATGTAGAATGTAGATTTAGTCTCTGAAATTAATGGTGTATGCATGTGCTGACCTTCCATGGGATCATCTAATGATAGGGTTGAAGTGGTAATGCGTCCTGATGTCTAGTCAGTTGCTCTCTTGCAGGATAGAAAAATAAATATAAAATGCTGGTCAAAGGTAGGAAAGTTGCTGGCAAGGGGGAGACAGTGGCTGCACATTATGCTTTTGGCCAGTTTGAAGATGATGTGATCATAAAGCACAGACTTCTAACTCGCACAACAACCACTAGGGGTGAACCGCAACTAAAGAAACTTCAAAAGAAGTTCACTGCTTTTGCTGTGGAGGTAGAGAAGGAAGCTGATAACTTTGGTGACTGTGAAAGACTTTCCAAGGCTTTCTTGCAGGAGCTAAACACGTTTGAGATTCCACTCCTAAAAAGCAAAGCAGTCATTGATGCAAATATTAGGGAGAAGGAGAATTTCAATGACCTGAATGATGAAATTAATAGGCAGATTTTACAGGCCCAAGATGATATAGAAGATCTGAAGAAACAACTTGAAGAGAGCAAGATAGAGAGGCAGCACAAAGAGGAGTGTGAGGCAATTAGGAAGTTGATCGCAATGCAGCCACCCAGATCAGAAACCCAAAAAGTTATCACAGATCTAGAGAAGGAGATTGGAATGTTAGAGGCAGAGAACACTGCTAGTTCAAGAACATTGGAGCTGCGCAAAAAGCAGTTTGCTCTTTTGTTACATGTGGTATGTATGACCAAGTGTAAATGGAATTTACATTTGTTTTACATTGTGCTTTTGGTGCTTGAAGTAGACATTGATAATTGAACTTACATGAAGATGACCAACAAAGGGTGATTAGTCAAGGGCTAAAGTCCACTCTTGTCATTGCTTTTCTCTATTAAATGGGTGATATCAAATCTTACTGTTCAGAAACTTCTAAGGTTTTAGCTTACGACTTGATATTATTCATTGCTCATACATCATTCTGTGACTAGAAATGAACTAGGAAAAAAACCATTTATTGCTGCTAGTGAAAATTACTTGTCAGAAGTGATTCATTTGTTTGATAAAAAGATTTGCCACTCTTGTTCCTTTCCCCTATTAAATGGGTTGTTTGCTATTCTAATTTTCTAAACTTCTAAAAGTTTTAGCTTACAAGTTTTGATTAATTCATTGTCCATAAACCATTCTGTGGCTAGAATGAACTAGGAAGGTTGTTGATAAATTATCTTACGCAAGAACTGAAAACTACTCGTCAGAAGTTGGAAGGGTAAAGGGAAAATGACTATTGGTATACCTCGCAATAGAAATATAGCAAGCTAACGTTTGAAATGATCATACGAATAATATTGTAGGAATTTTTTGCCATAACTAATAAGAGGAGAAAAGGCAAAATTATGTAGTTCCTTTTTCTGGTTGTTTTAAAGAAGTGGGGAGGTCAAAGTTGAATTACTCAGTGGATTTCACAGAGGTTCAAGATTTATGGGCTCCTGAGTCCTAATAGCATATCTGGTATTGCGTAATACAGAGTACTATTTACCAAAGATAGGATTCTGTTGACTCCATATTGTTTCATACATGATGAACGTACTCTAAGTAACAAGCTTTATATATCTCTGAGAAATTCTGATTGTTACGGAGTATTATTTTAGAGGAAATAACTTAATAACCATTATATTTTCAACTCTTGATATACTCTTAACTAATAAATCAATAAAATTAGTGCCTAAATCCTTTTTATTTATGTGTCCATCCAGTAGGTGAAATTTCTTTCTTCTGATAATTATATTTATGCTTTGATAATGGCTAAACCATTTTTCCTTCAGGTTGATGAGCTGCAAAACACAATCGAGGAAGAGCAAAGGAGTTTGGTTGAGGAGATGAGGACAGCAATGGATGATCATAAGAATGGGGTGGAGGATACTGGTGCAGTTCCAGAAGCAATGGCTGTAGATTAAGGAGTAAGGTGCAACAAAAGCTTCATAGTGTATGTATGCAGGTACAACCATAGTAGAATTCCACAAATTGTGGCAATAATATTTAAATACTAATTGGAAATAAAAGGAGTTAACAGTCTTGGTCCCTTTCCCCCCTTTGTTGATATGCAAATGTTTTACTGGTTGGTCTTAAAAGGGGAGCGCTGAATATCCATCTTTGAGCGCTGAATATCTACTCTCCAACCTGTAGATAGTGTCACTGTAGATGTTTTCTGTATAAAGTGTAAACATTCTTTGCCTATGCATCTCAATTTACCGACTATGGTTCCATTGATGCAGTTGGCATAAAATGGAGCGCAAACCTTCTCGAAAGATGCAATTGTGACGTCTACCTGCTGCATAACTAGCTCTCAAATGCTGCTTTTGCTAGAAAATGACTGTTGAGAATAGCTGCTCTTCGCAATGAGTTTGTAAACCCTGTGGTATACTTTTGTCTCTAAACGAATGATAGAATGAGTTGTCACTAGAAATGTGTTGTTTTTAAGTATGTAGGGACCTTTGAAGTTCCTCAGCTGCGTCGTCTACATCTTTGGTTCTCATGGTAGCATTGCGATGTACACGATGAAACATTTCTTACCCATTCTCTCCTCTTTCAGTGTAATTGCATTCAGCTTAAAAAGGACCAAATAAAGTCTTTAAATTATTTAGAAAAGTTCAGTTCATTCTTGAACTGAAAAAAGCTTCATATGAATAGGATATTTGGCGTCTGTTTAGCATTGCAAGAGCTGAATGAAGTTTGGAATATTGGGCAGAGAATGGGCAGAATGAACCCAAAAGCGTCATGCAACTCTTGTCTTTTTGGGCGTAGATACAATCTCACATTGACTCTTGCGAAAATTATATAATATTTAAATTTGATGGATTCTCCTACCTATTTAGCCACCAATCACAATGGCATAAGCTTTTGCTATCATACATTGCATAGGGTCAGATTTGGAATGGAAGGTGTTCTGAAAAGGTATAGGAAACATAATACTCCGTAGATTGCATTTAGGGGCCTTGCAAATGCTCTCAAATGCAAAGTTTGATTCTCTAGATTTTATATGATGGAAGCAGCAACCCAACCAATTTGATCAGACAATTGACTTGGTAGCTACAATGTTCTAAGTTTGACTTTTGGTAAAAGTTGTCCTTTACCGACTAGGATCGCAAGAAAGATTTCACCTACAACGCACTTTCAGATAGAGGTGAATTTATGTTATTATGATATTCAGTTTTCTGTTACAGCAACAAGTTCAAATATGCATCTGATGAAACTGTAGCCTAAACAATGTTCAACTATTCAATTTGCCAATTCACTTTGTAACAGTGCAGTAGGGAACTGAGAAGTGAAGAAATGAGGGTTGCAGATGGATGGTCACACATCCATTCATGCATGAGCAAAGTTCTCTAGTATTTCGGAAAGGATGACGAACGCTGAACCTCCAAGCACGAGCGACAGCGTGAGCCTTCCCCCGGGAACCAAAGGGGGTAATCTCGGAGATTTCGACGATTCTGAATATCTATCAGACCAGGACATTGCAGCAGGCAAGAGTCCAAACAGTACCAGAACTACAAAACCACAACAGTAAAACAATAATTAGAGAAGTGTTAAGATCAATGCTTACGACTATGCCAAAAGCTATCGCTGTGAAATAGACCGCCATCACATTTTCGAGAGGCAAATCCCCCTAGCCACCAATTGATGGATCCCAGCACCTACCAGTCTTAACTGCACAGTTCTGATACCACTTGTTAAAATCAAGCGCTTATCACTATGCTAAAAGCTATAGCTCACAGCAAAGGCTCAACTTTATTTCCTTATAGACCACCATCACATTTTCGAGAGGTAGGATGTTGGACTTGGCCCTTAACCTGCCTTCGCCCAACAATCTTCCTAGCCATCAATTGATGGACTTGGCCCTTCACTGGCCTCCTCTCAACAAGAGGAATGACATCTATAATTATAATCTTCTATAGAGTTCACATCGCTGCAAAATATGATTCAATATGAACCATCATGCACCCGATATGTTCCTCTGACCAAAACCTATACAGTGTTCCAACTTGTTCAGATTCTTGACCCCAGCCAGAATCCAGGATTCGTATAGTCTAGCAGACGAGAAAAAATTTAGTGTGCTTCACATAAGGCATGCCCTTACCTCCATATGTCCCGGCAAAATCCAATGCCTTGAAGAAGATCTCTGGATCCAACAACGATAGTATCAATGGAGGAACCACAGTAAGCAGGTACGGCAGTGTGTTTTGGCCCGAGGGCAATTTCAGCACTGTAAACCGACAAGTAAGTAGTAAGTTACTAGCAGATCTATGATGAATATTGCAGGCCATCAGTGATGAATGCACCAAGATATAAAGACCAAAACATCCAACTAAAGCTATGCTATTGCGTTCCAGCTATGTGAAAAAGTAAAACGATGCTCATAGGTGCATGCAAGTCCCGTAAAGAAATGAGAATATGCTCATAGGCGTAGACAAACTGAGGTGGCAAAACTGAAAGCAACAGATAAGTCTTTGTTCAAGTGAAACTTAACGGTTATTTCTTCTGTATCAATGAAGTTGAGACCAAGATTATAGCATATTTTCTTTATTTTAAAAAAGAAAATATTTTTTTAAAAAGGAGAATCAATGAAGACTTTAATAAATCATAGAAGTAATGCACTCACAGTCAGCAAGGAAGTCCGAGAGGCCCAAGATAAATCCAATGTAAGAAGTAGCGATTGCGAAAAGTGAGAAGACATCAACTATTGGCTGCAAATTATCACATTCAAACAAAACGAAGCCACTTTAGTGATCTTTACGTAAATTTACCAAAAACTTTACTGTGATCATGGCATATAATCACGAAGAAGCCTAACAAATTCAAAATATAAATAATTAAATAAAATCAAGAAGCCAACGAAAAATATATTAAGCAATGGTGAATCAAATTCCAGACCCCAACTCCATTTGCAGATCGCAACTGCTGCAAAGGGTCAACAATCTTGTCCAAGCCTGTTTCGGGAGCGCCAATTGTTCCAAGAATAACGCCATTCCAAACAAGAAAGAGAGCAAGCGGAATAGCAGTTCCCAGAATAATTGCACTCCTGCAGGGCTATAAAAGTAAGTGATGTTCCTGACAAAAAATTTCCAACACCTAATACGTGCTTAAAATGCAAGGTGAATTAAAAGCTGAATATTGTATCTTCAAAGAACAGTAGATTTTAAATTAAGGGTGTGTTTGGTAACCCGTAAAATGACTTCCGGAAAATGTTTTACGAGTTTTCGGTGTTTCCGCCATGGTTTCCGGGTTTCCGCCGGAAACCTGTTGTTTTACGGTTTTTATTTTATTTTATTTTTTTTTTAAATTCTATTTTTTAATAAATAATATTATTATAATTTTTATATTTTAAATAAAATAATTACAATGTTTAATTATACAATTCTAACCATTTTCCAGAAAATGAACCAAACACATAAAGACAGTTTTCCAGAATACATCCAAACACCGGAAATGAAACTATTTTCCGGAAAATGACTCATTTTCCAGAAAACATTTTTCAGAAGTCATTTTCCTGCTTTCCAAACGGACCCTAAAAGAATTTCTGCTGCAATCTGGTGCAAATATAAATGAGCCATTCATTGTGAGTATACTCAATATAATTTATAAACAGATTATGAGAAAAGAAAATCAGCATAATGCTACAAATTCCATAACAAAGAGAAAAGGTGATCATTGGATTTATCACCTTACTTTTGACAGGTCTCCTTCGAGATTCGTACAGAGAACAGGGACTACATTCTGAAACCAACAAGTCGGTAATTGATTACACATGAAAACGGGGGAAAAACTGTAACAAAATGTCCACTTCCTTAGTTTAGCTTTCTCACCTGATAAACAAAGGAAAGCGCTATTATGGGTATGCTTTGAGGCGCAGCTTCAAAGTTAGCTTTCAGAAGAGCCTCCCAGTGCAAGTCTCCACTAGCAACAACCTAAGGGATATCACAGATTCACAGGCAATCAAATTTCTCTCTATACCATCGGTAGAATGTTCTGTGCATCAATTAATAAAAGATGAACTATTGTGTCATGTAATACTGTTCATCTATAAGAATCCTCTTGTAAATATCTGTGGTGTAACAAGCAAAAGTTTGGATTTGATTTACATGTGATAAAACATTCACAACATTCACTCTGCATATGTTCCAAAAAAAAAAAAAGTGTCCAAAATTATATGAGGAATTTTAGTCAATCAAATATTGGAATTACCACAAGAGCTGTGAAGGAGGCAATGATTCCAAGGACTAGGGCACCATTAACTGCTCCAATGATTCTCTGGCTAATAAGAAATTGAAGCAAAAGAGGGAGCAATAACCCCATATAGTTCAAAGTTCTCCTTCATTAATCATAGGGAAGAAAATAATGTGATAATTTAGAGCCTTCTCTTAGTGCTAGTTTTTTAAGAGGCATTTTTTCTCTACATGGATAGCTTAACAGGCTATTATTCTAGATCTGAAGATATTATTGACCAAATTTGAGAAGAAAAATCAAGGTCACAGATACAAAGAGGAAATGGGACCAAAGTCACCAAACCTTCCAAATAAGCAAAGGCCTCCTAGAAGCAGTGAAAACAGTGTTGCAGTTTCCCATCTGCAATGATAATGCTGCCCATCAACACCTAACAAAAATATGAAAGTACTTACATCTTACGGTATTGTACTATTAAAGAGTTATTGGAAATAACAAACAAAGAGTATACAGTGGATAACAAGTTGTTATGATTTAGAAAACCAGGAGACTGATTAATTGATTCTAAAATATCTTTGCTATTTGAATTGATTTATTTTCCTTTATAGATATCAAATAATTGTGGTAAGGAGCCTTAATGATTCTCCTTTCCTTCTTATGATTTATTTAAATGATTGTGAGATGGAAGTGTTTATGAGACTACTTTTTTCTTTTCAAGAGAAGACAACTTTAGCATGAGCAATTTGACAGAAAACTCAGTGCAGCATATAATCCATTGATGCATAATTTCAGACTCGTATACAATGGAAATACCACACATTATCTTCTCATAACTATAAAAGAAAACTGGGCGTACAATGGAATGCCAAGAAAGCTTGTTAATATATCTGAAGAGCGAGCCACGTAAGCAACAAGAAGAGCATAATGAATGAAAATGTATGACCAGCTGCAATAATATAAACAACAATGCAAATCATGTCAAAAATTAGTTAGTCAGATACTCAGATGCTGCTAATAAAGGACTATAATATCTGATCTTATTGTATAAGAAACTATAGTAGTATGATGGAAAGGTCCTCCGGGAATTCTCTTTTGATACACAAACAAACACACTTCACATCTAACTGGACACTTGCACCAGCCAACCAGTGCCAATGCAACCTAGAATTTAAGAGCCGTTTAATACATGGTAGTTTTGGCTCCAATTAACATTGATGCGCATGGGAAAGATCGGGAAAGAAGAGGTGATTAGTCATCCTTTCCCTTTTTATCATTTTAAAGCTCTATTTCATGAAGAATTGAATTAATTGTAAACATTTTACTGTATGCACTTCCTGCAAAGGTGAAAGAGCCTTAGCATGGAAAAATTATCATATGAACTTCACATTATTGACATTTTGTTACTACAATTAGTATATTGTGTTAGCTAATTTGCAGTGATATTTGGATAACTATTTATTTATGTTTCTAACTTGTTTCGGAGAAAGGGGGAAGGGGCGGGGGGCAAGGGGGAGTGAGGGAGGCAAAGCTTTAGTACGGACACCCATGCACAGAAAAACAGTTATTGAGTTGAAAACTGACAGAAATCCTTTTTTAAGGGTTTCAACAGCATACCAAGCAATTTGTACCCCTGTATTACCAAGGGTTCTCATGGCCATTGACACCTGAAATCATCAAGAGTAGAGTATGACCATAATAGCAATAAAACTCAAACCCAAGTAAGTTTGTAAGTACACATTTAAAAGATATTGACTACTGATAAAATAAATATGTAAATCCAATTTCACATTAGATAAATGCGGTAGATTCAATAATACTTGAGCTAGCACATGCACATGCACATTCTTAATTCTCAACTCATGAAGCTTAATAGTAATCTTATTTTTAAAATACTTGAAGATTGCTGCTGCACAATATATCACATAAAAAATTGTTATTGGAAATTTGTATTCTACTGAAATTGGCTTTCATTATTATATATATAGATAGATACTGAGGAGGTAGCATTGAGCTGAAACATAAACTTCATTTTTCAAGGTAAATAAAGGAAGTACAATTTGCATATCAAATGCAGCTAGGTAAATTACCAAAGACACACCACCAGAACCCAGCTCACACATAGTCTTCACATTCACTTCAGCAATTAGTAGCCCAGTTGTGACCTGCACAATTTCAGAGTTCAAAGCATAATTTCTAAAATGAAAAGAACACAGAACAATAGGTGAGTTCAGGAGGGATAAGAGAATAAAAGGAATACCTAAAATAATATTATCTGGAACCTAGTCAAGATTCTGACAAATTATGAGTAAAATTAAATTAACCAGGCACCCCTTGAATTTAAAGAATCTTCTTTTTGACTTTTTCCATGTCATGCAAGTCAATATTAAGGAAACATTTATAACAATAAGAATAACAAATATATAGCAGAGGACATGTTGAGGAACTGGAAACTCATTTACCATAAAAATCCAACAACCAATGCAGGTCACTGCAGAGGCAAGAAACCCAGATTCTTGTGTCACTGCAGGAATTGCAAGTATCCCTGCACCTATCTATTCATGAAGAATTCATTGGAATGAAAGTATTTAGTGCATATCTGAAAGAACAGTAAAAACCATATTCCAGAAATGAGATAATATCCAACAAAAACAATTATAACATACTGTGGTGCCAGCAACAAGAAAAATGGCACTGCTAAGGCTTCCTACAGCAAAGTAAGAGGAAAATAATTATAAAGAATGCAAAACATAAGGAAAAAGGGTCAAATAGGCCCTAAACTTTACAGGAGAAAGGGTCAAATAGGCCCTAAACTTTACATCAAAACAATTAGGTACCTAAATTTTTAAAAAGTGTAATTAACTCTCAAATATGTCAACTTGAGGTTTATTTGATAAAAATAACACATTTGAGAATTTAATTGCACCTTTTAGGTTTATTTGATAAAAATAACATATTTGAGGATTTAATTGCACTTTTTTAAAATTTAGGTGCATAATTAATTTATAATGTAAAGTTTAGAAGACTATTTGATCCTTTTCTCAAAAAATAATATAAAAACTTTGCATAATACTAGTAATTACCTGGTTCTCTCTTCAAAGTAGCTTGATTGAGGTTAGAAAACAACCTCTCAAATTCATACACTTGTTCATCTTCCTGTTTCTGCACCTGTTGTCCAGAGAATGACTTGAAAGCATCAAAACGGCGTCGTCCATTAGATGAAATCCAAGTTGGCAGCATTAAAGAATGATTCTTGGAGTTCCAATTGCAAGTAAATTTATGAAATGGGTATGCAGCATTGCTGTGATTGTGAGGTGAAGCCTTGGGACGACAATGGAATTTTACAGAAGAGGATAAAGATGAGGCTGCCATCATCATAGTCAGTCTATAATCTCATATGTTTCTTCCGTTTATTGGGTCTCGAATTCTTCTGGCCAGTTGTTCTGGGTTGCTTGTGGGTGAAATTGAAGGAGCAAGAAAACCAAGATATCTGTAGGGTCACATAATACTGTCCCCCCCTCTTTTAATCATTAACTATGGACTCGCTTACAATGTAATATCTGTTTATAACTACTTTCTCAATCAAAATGAAGCACATAATACTGTTGAAGACTGGTGGGATTTTTCAGTTTTTTCTTTTTAATGTTTAAACAACTTATTTACTACTCCGTAATATTTATTTTTTTAAAAATAACCTTTTTTGTTTATTAGTTATGTTTTTAGTCTATATAACTTTTCTCATTTAAATATATTGAAAGCGACAATTTCAATCATTTATCTTTTAATAATTTGAAAAATTAAAATAAATATTTAATGTTAACAAAATCTAAAGTAATACTCCGTAGATTAAAACAACTACTTTCAACCTAATTAAGGAAGAAAAGTTGGATAAAGCAATAATTCATGAATTCTGTATACACTTTAAGTATAATTAATAGACTAAAAATTAAAATCGTCATTTTTTTAAAAATTTATATTGTTAGATTGATGTTACAATGTAATATCTATTCATAGTTATTTTTTTTAACCAAATAAAACACAAAAAGTGAGACTTGAACTCACCCATTCCATGTGAAGTGCAATCGGGTGCCACTAGACAACAAAATTTTTGGCAATACAATACAATTTTTAAACGTGGGAGAAGAAGAATCTCCCCATTTTCCAAAGACCTTGTGGTTTAGTGGCAGTGTCCTAGTTAATACTTTCACATGGATGATGGGAGTGAGTTCGAGCCTCAGTGAAGTCAACTGTTTACTCTTTGTGTTTCAGTAACTATGAACAGATACTACATTGTAACAAAGTCAGTAGTACTTAAAAAAAATAAAAAATTCCCCCCATTTTTTTTTAAGGGGGAAGGCAAATAATTAATGCCAAGAAGATAAAACGTTAGGAAGAAGAACCGAAGAAGGATATTGGCTCAGTTTGTCAATGATCGACATGTGCTTTAAATTGATAGGGAAACCCTAGATAAATGAAAACAAAAAAAAACCCAAAAGTCGTTGGAAGAGAAAGATACTCCTCTCCCTGGTTTTTGAAGTGGACTAAAATTCTGCTTTTTCATCGCATGCATAGTCACAGTGGACACTAAGCCTGCAAGCCATGTCTTCCCCAGCGTCCCTCTGCACTTCCCAGCTCTATAATCCCTTAAATGCCAATACCAAGAATCGATTCTTAACCAGACCCCAAATTGGGTCTTCCTCATATTTTCACAAAAAATCCCAATTTAAAAAAACCCTTGTTGTCCGAGCCACAGCTCCTGATTCTAGAGCTACCCGGAAACAAGTAGAGGTAATCTGGTGGTTTTCTTGCTTTTTTTCATTGTGTTTTTCAATGTTTCAATGTTTCAGGATAATTGGGTCTAAAGTCATTTTTGTTGTTCTTGGTGGTTCTGTTAGTTAGTGTATGATCTAGAAGAAAAGTTTAATAAATTAGCCGATGAAGTGGATAGGCAGGCTGGCCTTTCAAGGCTAACTTTGTTTTCTCCTTGCAAGGTAAGTCAATTAACATATATTGCTCATCAATACATACATGCATACATACATACACACATACCCCCCACTCTGTATATAATCTGGTCTGTTTTGTAGTGCAGGTAAATATTTTCTTGAGAATTACAGGCAGAAGAGAAGATGGGTTTCATGATTTGGCATCTCTGTTTCATGTAAGCAACTCTTACTCTCTTTCAGAAGATCATGGCCCTGTATGGTAAATGATTGTTAGCTGATTGGTTAGAAGGTATAATTAATTGATAATATTACCTTAGAAAAATGTTTGATAAATTAGCTGTTAGCTGATAGCTGTTTGGCATAATTTATTTTTTCAAAAGACTAATTGAAAATGTTGCTTTAAGTAGCCATTTGAAATGTAGTATTTTGGAGTTACAAAAAGCTTATTAACCAAACACTTATATTGATTTTTTAACCAAGTCAAATAACTAATAATGGTCAAATAGGCCAAAATTGGCTGATAGGCTAATTATTTACCAAACAGGGCCAATGAGATTAGGGAATAACTAGTTGAGTTGAATATTTGGTATATTAATGTTGTCTTTGTTTTGGTAATATATTGCTCTTTTGGTTATGCAATAATGGTATTATGAATCATGATAAGCCCTTTTGTCCTTTCAGGTAATTAGTCTAGGAGATAAAATAAAGTTCTCTCTATCACCATCAAAGTCAAAGGACTCTTTATCAACTAATGCTCCTGGTGTTCCTCTTGATGAAAGAAATTTGGTACAGGAATTATTTATGTGTTACTGTTGGTCTCTAAAGATAATCATTATGTTATCACATATTGATTATTACCACTTTCTTTTGCAGATAATAAAGGCACTTAATCTTTACAGGAAAAAGACTGGAACAGACAAGCACTTTTGGGTAAAATTTTTGGAAGTGTACAGACAATATAACAATGTTTCCAATTTATCTTTTTTTCTGATTTTGAGATGTTAAATCGGCAGATTCATCTTGATAAGAAGGTACCTACTGGGGCTGGTCTTGGTGGTGGGAGCAGCAATGCTGCAACAGCCTTATGGGCAGCAAATCAATTTAGTGACGGTCTTGCCACTGAAAAGGATCTGCAAGAATGGTCTAGTGAGATTGGTTCGGATGTACCCTTTTTTTTCTCTCATGGAGCAGCCTACTGTACTGGTAGAGGCGAGGTATGTCTTTGGACTACAAAATAACTTGAAATTTATAACACATGGCAGTGGAAGCATGAAAAGAAAAACTTATGAACTTATCAATTGTTTTTCATATTGTAATTAGAGTGTACATTCGTAAGTAAAATTACTACTTGAAATTTACAAATTGAAATTTATTTGACTTGTCCAGGTTGTTCAAGATATCTCATTCCCGACGCCCTTTGACATTCCAATGGTTCTCATTAAACCTCCAGAAGCATGCTCTACGGCTGAAGTTTACAAGGTGATGCTACTGGAATGACTAAACTGCTTCAGAATGGCGATATATTAAATTTCTATTTGAAGATGTAAAATGAGGTCTGATTTTGCAGCGTCTTCAATTAGATAAAAGTAGTAAGGTTGACCCCTCAATCCTGCTGGAGAAGATTTTGAAGAATGGAGTTTCTCAAGATGTTTGTGTCAATGATCTAGGTAAAAAATGGAAACCCTTATTCAAGTTTTAGGTTTATTCCATAGTTTTCTGGAACCTATTTATTCAGTTACTTGCTATTGGCCAGACTCGTAGAACAGTTTTGGAGCTCAATAGCTCTTCTGAAGCCAAAGAAGACAAAACCAAATGAAACTAAATATGGAGTATAACTTTGAAACAAAACCGTAATGTCTATGATTTGATATAGACATTAAACTTTTAGCTTTACAGTGTAGTCAGTACTAGTTGTCTTGTTGAAATATTTTTCTCGACCATTCTTTTGAATTACTTCTTATGATTATTGTAGAGCCTCCTGCATTTGAGGTCCTTCCATCTCTGAGAAGATTAAAGCAGCGTATAGCTGCTGCAAGTCGAGGGCAATATGATGCCGTTTTCATGTCCGGAAGGTACACTCATCATTGCACGTGTTTTATATGTTAATTTCATATTATCTTCTGCAATTTCTTGAGATTCGTGCATTCTTCCCTACCCGGTGTTGTAATTAAATTCACAAATGATGATGCAGTGGGAGTACTATAGTGGGGATTGGTTCACCAGATCCCCCACAGTTTCTGTATGATGAAGAAGAGTATAAGGAGGTCTTCTTGTCAGGTGAGGCACCAATACACTTTTCATCTACTTGCCGTATGTCCAACATCAATATCGAATGACTCCATGCTTGTGAAGGACTGGCATTATTTTCCTTGGTTTATGAATTTCCTTAGTCAATATTTTTTTTGAGTACTATTGATTCTGTTACAATTTAGTATCTGTTCATAACTATTTTCTCAACCTACTGAAGCACACAGAGTCAATATCGCCTCCATTGAGGCTCGAAACCACCCCTTCCATATGGGAGTACAACCGAGTGCCACTAAACCACAAGGTCTTAATCCTTCGATTAGGATCTGTTTGGAAACTTGGAAAATGTTTTTTAGAAAATTATTTTCAAAAACACAAGAAAATCTTGATTGGAAGTCATTTTTCGATTTTCCAAATGGACTCTTAGTCTCAAATTGACATCTCTAAGTTAAGCAAGGCATTAAAGTTAAGGTGTAGACTTTAAAGATTGTATGCAGTTGCTAAATATTAGTCTGTTATGCACGGCCTTCATTTGGCTGTTACAAATGAAGATTGTGTAAGAATCTTTATTCCCTGAGCATTAGTGATGACTGTTGTGTATACCTTTCTGAATGCAGAAGCCAGCTTCATCACACGTGCACCTAATCAGTGGTATACAGAATCAGTTTCAGTCGATCCCTGCAACTCTCCTACAGAATGAATTTTCTTCATGTTTGGTGTGTGTTTCCACACCATTTGTTGTATGTGAGTTGATGAATGATAAAAATAATTACAAGTGCCATAATTATCCCTGTTGTGTTAATCTTGCTTAGTGTCTTTTAGATCAGAGAGACATTTTCAATTCTTGTTTTTTTTTAAACCTTTTCTGTTCCATACCCCCATTATAATACCTATTTCGAAGAGGTAACAGTTTGATAGACATTTTCATGAGACAAAGAAAAAAATTTTAAGAGCATTGCAGGCTTTAATTCTTTTTCAACTGGGATTTGATCAGACGATCATAAACAGGGGCAAAAGCATATCATATTAAACAACACCAACATCAAATCCAAGCACATCTACTGTCTTTTTCTTTCTCCTTTTATTCAATCAAAGTTAACCCCATCCATCCCATCCCTACAGTGAAGGAGAGGAAACAAATTGCCTGGGTAAACTAAAAAGATCTTTCTCTTCAAAAGGAGAAGTCCATTCGCGTGACCCACCAGCAGATGTTTCCACGGGAGCTATTCCATCCTGCAACCTAGGAATTGAAATACCATCCCCACTCGACAAAGTAGGTTTCATAGCAACCCTTGCCCCGAGTCCATTTGTAAATGAATTGAATGTATGGTGGTTGTTTTGCATAAGTGAGTTCATCGTTGGCCATAGCCCTCCTGATATTGGTGAAGACGACCTACGATCCAGACTCCAGTCTATGTTGTTGTAATCTAGCTGTGGCATTGAAAAACCACTGTTCCAGTCCACAGGAGATGATGAGCCCGATGGCCCATTGGTACCTAACCCAGAGAAGAGTCCAAGCGAGGAAGCTGCAGCAAGTGTCAGAGGCTGAGATGTACCTGTTCTACTCCACATACCGTTTCCCCTGCTTGTCCCTGGCGATTCATGTGAGCCGCCATTGGTTGATACATATTGTTGTTGCTGCTGCTGCTGCTGATAATGAAGCTGGTTATATAATTGGTTTGTATTTGGGCTAAGGTTCCTTAGGCCTGGAACATGTGGCACCATCCCAGTGGACTTCATAGTTTCTACACCATTTGGGTACCATCCTCCAGCAGTCCCAGGTGGTGATGAACTCATGGTTGATGGTGGAAACTGCTTTGCATTGATGGATTGGGGCCGTTGCATGACTATAACTGGTTCTCTTATGCTTCCTAGCTGTAAGTTCTTCAGTTCATTCTCAACAGCCACATACTGAGCTTCAGTCTTAGCTGGAGAAGGGGATGCTTGTGAAGAAGTAAAAGAATAAGCAGATGGATTTGACAGTGCACCCTGCCACCTTTTATCAGAAGACACAATTACTTGTGGTGGCTTGGCCCACTCCATTTTTGGTTGAACTCTTTTTAATGATTGTACACTTTTGCTTGCAGGATCTATAGAAGAATTTGCTGTTGCTGTGACTTTTGTATAATTGAAGTCCTTGTCATCCCTCTTCTGCTGTATAGCAGCAGGAGATGTGTGTTTTACAGCAGCACTTATTGAGTTTTGACTAGCAGTGTTTGGGACCTTACCACTGCCCACAGTAGGAGGATCACCAGTTTCTTCTGTCTTTGATGGCACAAAAGTACTTTCCTGCTTTTGTGTCCTAAGAGATTCTTCAGCCTTCTCAATATCGCCTTCACAGGCAACCACAACTCTTTCAACCTCCTGCTTGGAGCACTTGTACCTATTTTCCATGTCTGAAATCCGATTGAGTTCTTCTGATATATCAATTTTCAAATTACCACCACCATCAATATCATGTTCTTTGTGCTCATCTGCTTCTTCACCTCCTTCAAACAGCCATGCCACTGATTCTTCTACTTTGCCTTCATTCTGAATAAGAGCCATTGTTGCTCGTTCTTGAGAGAATCCCATTGCAACAAGCTGTTGAGCAAGTGCTTCTAACTTCCTTGACATGAGATAGCCGCTGCACTTTTCATGCAGTTCTTGTGCTCGCCTCTCCTTTTGGCGCTGGTGCTTCCTTTCATTCTTTTGACGGATTTTTTCCCGCTTGTCACCATCAGCACCAGGTACTATCTCTTGCTTGGGAGCGGGATGTGACACTTTGTGGTCTTCTGACTCACCAGACCAACTGCCATTGTTTGAGACGGAATCATACTCCACACCAGTGCCAAATGAGTTGCTATTCTGATCATCAGTCTCGTCTATGTTTTTGAAGCGGCCATTAACATGAATCGGGGCAGCAGCAGCAGCAGCAGCAGCAGTCACAGGAGCTGGGTCCAGTGCATGGAATGTTCCCAAAATAGGATTGTACCCACTAGTTGCGACCCCAGCACTTACATTGGCATGGCTTGAAGTCTTTGCGGATGCCTTTGGAGGTTCCTTCCCATTCCCAGCCTTTTTGTCCTTGGACTTAGATCTAGATGCAGGAGACATATTCGTTTTTCTAATTTCAAAACCTACAATCAGAAATGTAAATAAGTTTAGATGATGAATGCAATCAAATGCTGAAAAGGTTAATACAAATGTTTGCACATTCTCAAGTCAATAGACCAAAGAAATTCAAAACATAGTATTTCCCAGTACCTCTGCCCATCATGGGGAAAGACCCACAT
Source organism: Ipomoea triloba (assembly GCF_003576645.1). Classification (NCBI taxonomy): domain Eukaryota; kingdom Viridiplantae; phylum Streptophyta; class Magnoliopsida; order Solanales; family Convolvulaceae; genus Ipomoea; species Ipomoea triloba. The sequence continues at coordinate 35,031,842 of NC_044919.1, read as the reverse complement.
TCTAAATCCATCTCTAATTAGAAATAGCTAGATGTATACCAATTCCACAAGAAGGAACCAAACCAAGATGAGGAATGAAAGAGCTAGGAAATACAGGGTTGATTGAATAGCTTAATTCACACAAGAGGAACGAATGAGATAGGAAATACAGGGCAGAATCAATAGCTTAATAATTCACACATCTCCAGAGATTACAGATCTTTTCCACTCTCCTCTTTCCTCCAAATATTTAAACTCGACAGAGAATACAGAACATGAAAAAAATTAGTTGAGAGACGAAAACATCTCCAGAAAGCTCCATCAATTTCAACAAATACAGCCACCGCCCAACCCGTCCAAATGTCATTTGAATGCCCTCCCCTCAGAAATGCAAATCGGCAAAAATAGTCGATACAATTAAACATATATTCGCACTAGTCAACGATCCTAGAGTAGGCTTGCGAGTAATTACGACTATTCTACATCGATCCATTCACATAACTAAAACACAAACGCCCAGCATTTGACCAAACACCAATCCTATGATACAAACACATATACGCAGCAATTATCACTAATCATCAGGAGCTCAATTACACGCCCCGTCGCAGATCACGAAACACCAATCCGCCCATCAATAATCCTCCAATTCCCCATCGGAAACCCGATTCCAACCTCAACCTCTAACACACACACACATTTCTATCCAAACATAAAACACAGACCGAAAAATTTCAATCAACGGCAAACAGATGGGACCATGAGGGGGAGACTGGCATACGTACCTTCAACAGAACAGAAAGGGGCGGATCGGCCGAGGGGAATCGGTGCGGTGGCGAAATGTAACGGTTGTATGCGGGAGAGATTGAGAGACGGTGAGGGGAGTGGAGGGAGAGATTGTATTGGATAGATAGAGAGAGAAAGCGAGAAAGAGAGAGAGGCTGAAATAAAACCGAATCGACGAAATTAGGGTTCTATGTCTGTTTAGATGTGTGGGAGATTTTCTATTTTGATTTTATGTGTGTGTGTGCGTGTTGGATTGATTGACCGGAGCAAAATACTACGGACTAGCCATATTGGAACCAAAGAAAGATCTTTACAAAAAAATTTTAAAAAATAGAAAAATGAGTGACTGTAGCTTGGCGGTGAAAATGGAAATGGTGAAAGTTTCAATTACATACTCAAATTTAAAGAAATTTGTTGCTGTATTAAAACTTTTAGCCAGTCTCTCTCAAAAAAAAAAAAAAAACTTTTAGCAAGTTATTTATGCATCACTTTAATTACTTTTTTTTTTTGGTGACAAATCGTCCACCAAGTCTGACAGTTTGCGGAGATGTTAATCTGCGCAGGTAGAAGGAAGAAGCGTCGGAGAAGTTAATCTGCGCAGGCAGAAGGAAGAAGTGTCCGTCAGTCAGTTTGAGAGGTTGTTTACTGCGAGCGTCCGTTTGAGAGGTTATTTATTAATCTTCACTGCGAGCGTCCGTCAATTTGAGAGGTTGTTAATCCTCACTGCGATCACACTGCTGCTGGTTAGACTCGATCTTTGGTCTCTTGTGACAAATTTCACACTTGTGACTAGTTGAACTGTCCATGGGGAGAGACATTTATAGTTATCTTCTTCTTTACAAATTAATATATGTTCTATATTTTCTCAAACTTTTTTTTAGCCCAAATAATTAATATCTCACCAGTCACCACTAAGGTTTGATCATATGACTACTCATTTAGAATGATGAGCGGTGTCATCACATTACATAGTAGTTGACAAGTTAAATAAACAAAAAATTTAACTATGGTGGTATGCTATGACTTTTTTCTTCTCCTCTTTGTTCATCTCCAAATTGATGAAGAACTTCTTTCCTTGCCTCTAGATCTTAAAAAAAAAAAAAAAAATTGAAGGCTAGAGAAATTGTCTATATAAAAACTAGGATAAAAAAAAAATCATGATGACGTCTTTCAAAAGACGAGTAAGGGACGGGAGAGGGAAGCTCTTGAAACCACAATGGATATCTTCTTCCCTTGTTTCTTTTTGAAGGCAAAGAAGGCTAAAGGAGCTTTGATCTAAAACAAATAAAATTTGTAATAAGAAAAATAAAAATTAAGAACCTTAAAGACATAACATTATGCTCTACAAGAAGAAAAAAATACAAAAAAATGTACTGGAAGACAAAAAAAATTAACTTATTAACCAAAACAATGTGTACTGGAAGGAATATCACTGTGCTCTGGAAGACACAACATTGTGCTCTATAATGAATAACAATGCGCTCTACAAGAAGAAAAACAATGCTATGAAAAACCAAAAAAAAAATTAACTTAAACAAAATTACATAATGACACTGTGTTTTAAATATCCCCAATTTGGACCATTGATCTGGACTGAATCAACGACAATAATTTTCACCTAAGGCAATTGTTCCACCTAATCAGTTATATATATAGAGAGAGACTTCATATCAAATGAGGATCCATCCTTAGGTGAGGGGCAATTTATATCGTGGACATTGTGCATCCTGTATTAAAACGACGTCGTTTTGGTCATTTTAATTAACAGTTTATTTTTTTGAAAATCACGTTTCTCGTTTCGGCCGGTCTGTGTATTTGTGTTAATATTTTGGGTATTCTTTGAAGGCATTCTGTGTATTCATGTTAGGGGTACTTTTTTTTTTTTTTTCAAATCATATGTTAGGGGTACTTAAACATAGGTTGTGACGTGTTTTGTGTATTCGAATGCTAGGAGGATGATTTCTGTGTAGTTGTGTCAATATTCTGTGTATTCCCTCAAGTCATACTGTGTATTCTAGATAAGGATTCTGTGTATTCATGTTAGTGGTACTTAAACACATGGATGATTTGTTTAGATAAGGATTCTGTGTATTCATGTTAGTGGTACTTAAACACATGGATGATTTGTTTGTGTATATGGTGTTTTCATCTTCTATGTATTCTTTGAAGGCATTCTGTCTGTATTGTAGACTACGATTCTGTGTATTCATGTAAATATAGGTTGTGACGTGTTTTGTGTATTCGAATGTTAGAAGGATTATGTGTAATTGTGTCAATATTTTGTGTATTTCCTCAAGTCATTCTGTGTATGATAGACAAGGATCACGTTATTTTCGTGGAGTTCGTTAGGCTTATTACTTTATAAATAAGCATCATTTGTCTTCATTTAGCCATTTAAGACATCTTCATCATCATCATCTCCATTGTCTAAATACAAATCCTATTGTAATAGGATTACATGCATTCTTGGTAATCATCTTGCAACTTTATTATCAATACAAGATTGTCCCCGTTTAGCCATTTAGGACATCTTCATCATCATCTCCATTGTCTAAATACAAATCCTATAGTAATAGGATTACATGCATTCTTGGTAATCATCTTGCAACCTTATTATCAATACAAGATTGTCCCCGTGACTTATTCTTGGTCTTTTGCCATTTACCATATTATCCTTATCCTTTAATTATGGGGTTTGATAATTCAGGCCATCCGGATTAATTAAATCCATCACACATGATGCATATATAGACCAGTATCGCACCTCCCGAGATCCTTACCATGAACCCTACTCAACTTGATAGTTTATACAAGCACAAAGAAAACAAGAGACTCATACTTGATAAACACACAACATTCATTAATAATCATAGCACATACATACACGCTTTAGGATTTGTTGAGAGTATAACAGTAGATCAGACTTTATTTTCTGCAAGTACTACTACAGAGAACTTGATTAGCAGTGGCATTGGTTTAGGCATTACCAACAAGATTGAACTCTTGCACTTCCTTGAAGTTCTCCCATGGCTTATCCCACACCTTAGCTTCATACACCTTTTTCTGACCCCCATCGGCTGCCTCAAGCGTAATATAATGCATTGTCCCAGAAACCACCTGCCGTTTCACATTCACAACCTTCCCAAACTCCAAATTGGCGTTCTGTTCACACCATATTCTAACTTCAGTTCTTAGATAGAAGGGATCGGAAATAATGAAATTAAACATGAACGAGGGGATATATCATATCTCAAGCAGAAATTGATATGTTCATAGCTTTATACAAACAGGCAGTGAGCATCCAATGGATTCAGACGCTGAATCAAGCGCCAGATCATGTATAGAGAACCGTAAATAGATATATTAAACGAACGATCCAGGAGTTCGGTTTACGATTAAACTGGTTCAGGATATGAATTAAAATGGAATGAATCACGAGTTAACAAACGTATAATCATACTGATACATCAGATTCATGGGAAGACCGCAATTAATTAGCTAAAAATTGAGAGAGAGAGAGAGAGAGAGAGTGAGAGAGAGAGAGCGGACCGCTTTCTTATTATGTTCAGAGATGGCGAAGCGAGCGAGATCATCAAATTCGATGCTGTTTTGGAATCCCTTGACTTCGGAAATGCCTCCGGTCATCGCCATTGCTTTGCAAGAAAAATCGCGGCGAAGTGTGTGCTTTCTACGGTGTCTGCGTCGGAGCTGGAATTGAGAGAGAGTGTGTGTGAATGGGGTTAAATAGCGAAATGGACGTGGGGCACTCGCCTATCGCGGTCTGCGACGAATCCCGTGGCCAGTGGGCGTTAACGTCGCGTTTGGGGAATTGCTTCTTCTTGACATTTTTGGCATTTCGGGTTGCCCCTTTATTCCATCTCGGATTCTTTTTGTTTTCTTTTCCCCAAAAAGTTAAATTCTTAACTCATCTCAACGTCTTGAATCGACAAAGTATACTCGAGGAAGAAAATCACAATAGCTCAGTGACTTAGCAAACATGATCAAATGTCGGTGCGCAAAAGAAATTTGCTACTGAAATTCAAACCTTTTTTTTTTCTTTTTGTTTTTTTAACTAAACGCCTAAAAGAGTTTTATTTAATTTAACGGAATTAATATTTTGGCGTTGTAATATTATTATAATATTTATATATCAACTCATATAACTTTTGGCAAGTGATGGGGAATACTCCCTGATTATATGTACGATCAGGTACAGTCAGCTGGTCAACTAGCCTTGGGCTGACCATATGCCTCATCCCGAGCTCCCTCTTGGCCGGACCCCGCAACTTTACACTATGGACCTACCCCGAGCTCCCGATCTAGAACCCTAAAGAAACCCGATCTTCGACCTGATATGAGACAGAGATCTTAGGGCATGTATACGGCCCTGGCACGGTCACAGAGAATGGCAGTGCATGGACTCCACGTGTATAGCATGTCGGTCGAGCGGAACTTGCTCTCCTCAGCTCACCCCTATAAATACCTGCATTTATTATGGAGAGATAGGCTTTTGGCAACCCGCACCTGGTCAGAGACATACTTCTCGATCATATCTCCCGTGAGCCATTGAGCTGCTTAACCCGACCCTTTATAACTAATAATACCAGCTTGTGTTGAGGTCGTATCTTTTCCAGTATTTACACTGTCAGCAAGAGATTGATTCTAATACTAAATTGAAACATATGTTTTCAATATGTTTAGTAGTAATTTCAATTTAATATTTGTGTTTGAACAATAATTTTTGTATGAACTAATTTTATGAATTATAAACATTTTGTTTTAATTTATATATTTTAAAATATATTTCTTACTTTATATTTTATTAAAATATATTAATTTTATTATTTTATATTTTAATATTTCAACAAACCTATTTAAATCTAAAACTATTTAAATTTTATTAAAATATCATTTTTAGTCTTTTTACATTTATCAACTTATCAAAAATTATTTTACCAAACACTTTTAGACATAATAACTAGTTTAATAATTTTTCAGATTTCAGCTTGGAGCTTATATTTTTAATGGTAAAGTGTTTATTTATTAAACAAGTAAAGTAAGAGACAAATACGCTGTATTTATAAAGGATTTAAAAAAAAAACAAAAAAAATTAGTATTTTAAGTTCATGGCTATCAAACGCAATCAAATCCAAACAGAACACTCCAGAACCATAAGAAACAATGGCTTCACCCCAATCCGACGTCTTCAATTTCGTGATGAAGTCCGGCAACGGAGTGAAGGGCCTCCTCGCCAAAGGCATCGAAACCTTACCTCGCGAATGCGTCCAGCCTCTCGAGGAAAGGATCGACAGGGCCGAACAAGTGAGCGACGAAGAGTCCATTCCGGTCATCGATTTCTCGGATCCGGAGGCGGCAGAGGCAAAAATCCAGGAAGCTGCGGAGAATTGGGGATTTTTTCAGGTGATCAATCACGGGATCCCTCTGCAGGTTCTAGACAACGTCATCGAAGCAGCTCACGTCTTCTTTGAGCTCCCGGCTGAAGAGAAGATGAAATACTTGAGAGAGAACAGTTCCTCTAGCGCCGTGGAGTTTTTTCACCACGCCATTGGTGGAGATGATGAGAATAGTAAGGTTTTGGAGTGGAGAGACTCTCTGCACCATGAATGCATTCCTGGTGATGATGGCAAGTTTTGGCCTCCGGAAACCAGGTCAGTTAGTTTCAAGTCTCAAACGCTACCTTCATCATATTAATCTGTTTAATTCGTTGATCATATAGCTATAAGCTATCTCAGCTCCTTTGAAAATTGTTCAAATTGGATCATAAGTTCTCACTTTGCCCTCAATCCTGGTTTAATTAACACGCCATAAATAAAATATTTAATAGAGTAAATAATACCTAGCTATACTTCTTTCATAAGAAACTCACCATATTGGATGCAATCTGCAATCTATTAGAGCTCGATCATGTGTCACAATTTGTCACTCAAAAATCAATTTGAATTACTTGTGAGGCATACCTAGCTACACTTGGTTTAGTGGGCTTAAATATTGTGGGTAACTATCTCTTAAAGAAATGACAAAGTAATAATACACATTGTTACAAAATTTGTGCTTAGGCACTAGGCGATTGCCGACTACCTATAAATTCAGCGGAATCGCCGTTTTAGGCGAGTGTTTAGGCCGTCTGTAAGTTATTTTGCTTAAATTGATGTATTTTTTTTTTTTTTTGTGAAATAACCTTAAATTGTTTAAATCGGTCTCAAATAAAAAAAAAATGTAATATGAAAATTTTGAAATCAGGGACCAAGTTTTGGAGTTCTCAAAATGGGCAAAACCACTTGCTAGAAAGCTAGTAGAAATGCTTGTGAGAGGATTGGGCGTGAAGGCAATAGATCAAACCCTAGAGCCGGTCTTGATGGGCAAGATAGCCGTGGTCCTGAATTACTACCCGCCATGCCCTCCCAACCCTAATCTCACCATCGGCTGCTGCCGCCACTGCGACATATGCACCATTACCATGCTCCTCCAAGACGACACCGGCGGGCTTTACGTCCGAGGGAGGGATTCCGATAAGTGGGTCCACGTAGCGCCGGTGAGAGGAGCACTGGCGGTTAATATAGGGAACTCACTTCAATTCATGAGCAATGGTCGATACAAGAGCGTTGAACACTGTGCAGCTGTTGATTCCTGCAAGACTAGGGTTTCGGTGCCAATGTTCGTGAATCCGAGCTTTGATTCCGTCGTCGAGCCTTTGCCGGAAACGCTAGACGCCGGAGAGAAGCCGGCATATAAGGCATTTCGGTTTTCCGATTACTGGGATTATTTCATGACTACTCGTCCTTCCGGAAAAGCCTTCATTGAGTATGCACGCATTTAAATAAATTTGTGTTTTTTTTTTATAAGTTTTTAAACTTTTAAAATTGTTGTAAAATTACAGTCATGTACCTATATATATTGGATACGTGTACAATATTCAAGGAGTTAAAAGTGAAACAAAAAACACTCCGCCTTTTGCATAACAAAAATTATCCATTACCACTTTACTAAACACTCATTTTGTTATTTTATAGCAAAGTATAGTAAACTACTATTATAAAATAAGACTTGTAACATATTTTATTTTTATTTACAAAAATCATAAGTTTTAGAATAAATTGATATATAAAAATTTTTAAATTTATATTAACAAAAAATTAATAGTAACTAGTAAATTTGTAATATTTTAATTTATTCTAGTCTATAATATTTTTACAACTGACATTTGTATATTTTGTATTAAAACGCATATTACTTATTAGTTTATTAAAATATTAACATTAATAAAACTTTATTTATGTATTGCAAATGTTAATTTATTTTAATCACGTGTATTTGAATATAAAATTTAAAAAATTTAATTGTTAAAAAATTAAAATATGAATAAATTTAAATATTAAAATTTAATCTTAATTATTAATTTTTATCCGCGTAAATTAAATAATTTTTATATCAATATATTCATTTTCTTTTGAAACTTATTACAGTATTACAAATAAAATTTTATGTAGATCCCATTTTTTTAATGGTATTTAATCGTACTTTGCAATTAAACAACAACATAAGAGTGTAGTAAAGTGGGAGTGAATAGCCTTTGTTATGTATTACCTCCGTTATAGCGATAAGGGTAAAATAAACCCTCAAATTATACCTAATTCTGTAATTAGGCTCTCAAATTTGTTATTTTGGAGCAAATAAGCCTTCTAATTTTTTTGTGACCTGTAATTGCAGATCAACTACAATTCCGACAAACTCTGATGAACTTTCGGCGAACAAAAGTCAAACCATCAACGACTGGGGACTGTCACGGTCGCTGGCCGTACAGAAGATGACCAGCCTTCTCCTGCTAGACGCCACCAGCGACCGTGACGGTTAGCAGTCATTGATGATTTGACTTTTGTTTGCCGAAGGTTCGCCGAAATTGTAGTTGATCTGCAATTACATGTCACAAATAAGTTAAAAAGCTTATTTATTTCAAAATAACAAGTTTGATGATCTAATTGAAACTTTTTGAAATTGAAGGACCTAATTACACAATTGGATATAGTTTGAGGGTCATCCTTATCCATACGTTATATTTATAAAGGATTTTTTTTTTTTAAAAATCTGATTTAAATTCATGGCTATCAAACGCAATCAAATCCAAACAGAACACTCCAAAGAAACAATGGCTTCACCCCAATCCGACGTCTTCCATTTCGTGATGAAGTCCGGCAACGGAGTGAAGGGCCTCCTCGCCAAAGGCGTCGAAACCGTGCCTCGCGAATGCGTCCAGCCCCTCGAGGAAAGGATCGACAGGGCCGAACAAGTGAGCGATGAAGACTCCATTCCGCTCATCGATTTCTCGGATCCGGAGACAGCCGAACACAAAATCCAGGAAGCTGCGAAGACTTGGGGATTTTTTCAGGTGATCAATCACGGAATCCCTCTGCAGGTTCTAGACAACGTCATCGAAGCAGCTCACGTCTTCTTTGAGCTCCCGGCTGAAGAGAAGATGAAATACTTGAGAGAGAACAGTTCCTCTAGCGCCGTGGAGTTGTTTCACAGCGCCATTGGTGGAGATGATGACAATAGTAAGGTTTTGGAGTGGAGAGACTCTGTGCACCATGAATGCATTCCTGGTGATGATGGCAAGTTTTGGCCTCCGGAAACCAGGTCAGTTAGTTTCAAGTCTCAAACGCTACCTTCATCATATTAATCTGTTCAATTCGTTGATCATATAGCTATAAGGTATCTCAGCTCCTTTGAAAATTGTTCAAATTGGATCATAAATTCTCACTTTTCCCTCAATCCTGGTTTAATTAACTTTGGTTAATTAATAGTTTTAATGCTTAAAACGCCATAAATAAAATATTTAATAGAGTAATACCTAGCTATACTTTTCTTCTTTCTTTCATAAGAAACTCACCACATTAGATGCAATTTTCACACTGCAACCTATTAGAACTCGATCATGTGTGATGTGTCACATTTTGTCACTCAATAACCAATTTGAGCTACTTGTGTGGCATACCTAGATACACTTGGTTTAGTGGGCTTGAGTATTGAGTGTAATTATCTGATAAAGAAATGACAAAGTAATCATACACATTGTTGCAATATTTGTGTTTAGGCGCTAGACGGTTGTCGACTGTCTATAAATTTAGTGGAACCGCCGTTTTAGGTGAGTGTTTAGACTGTCTCAATTATTTTGTTCAAATTGATGCTATTTTTGTTTAAATTGATGTCATTTTCTGTGAAATAACCTTAAATTGTTTAAATCGGTCTCAAATCAAAAAAAAAAAATGTAATATGAAAAATTTGAAATCAGGGACCAAGTTTTGGAGTTCTCAAAATGGGCAAAACCACTTGCTAGAAGGCTGGTAGAAATGCTTGTGAGAGGATTGAGTGTGAAGACAATAGATCAAACCCTAGAGCCGGTCTTGATGGGCAAGATAGCCGTGGTCATGAATTACTACCCGCCCTGCCCTCCCAACCCTAATCTCACCATCGGCTGCCGCCGCCACTGTGACATTAGCACCATTTCCATGCTCCTCCAAGACGACACCGGCGGCCTTTACGTCCGAGGGAGGGATTCCGATAAGTGGGTCCACGTAGCGCCGGTGAGAGGAGCACTAGCGGTTAATATAGGGAACTCACTTCAATTCATGAGCAATGGTCGATACAAGAGCGTTGAGCACTGCGCGGCTGTTGATTCTTGCAAGACTAGGGTTTCGGTGCCGATGTTCGTGAATCCGAGCTTTGATTCCGTCGTCGGCCCTTTGCCGGAAACGCTAGACGCTGGAGAGAAGGCATCATATAAGGTATTTCGGTTTTCCGATTACTGGGATTATTTCATGACTATTCGTCCTTCCGGAAGAGCTTCCATTGAGTATGCACGCATTTAAATAAATTTGTCTAAACTTTTAAAATTGTTGTAAAATTATATACTCATACATCTAATTTGAAAATATTAATATTAAAGATTAAATTTAATATGTATACAATATTTAATAGACTAAAAAGTTAAATTTGTTCTTTTTGTTATATTAACTTTTGATAATAGAATAAGGGTATACTAATAACAATGTGACAAAGAATTCGGGTTTAAATCTGTAAGAGCATCCTTAGTAGTGAATTATTTGAAATTTTTAGTACAATAAAAGATTACATGGAGGAAAGAGAAGTAATGTGAGAGAAGAAAAAAAAAATTGGCCTGCTAAGTATGGTATTTGGTACAGTAAATGCACCCACGAATTCCAATGTAGGAGTCACGTCACGTTCGCAAGGGCTGCAACAATGTCGCCCAGTGGCTGACATATCTTTTTTTTTTTTAATAAGATTTGTTTTTTTTTTAATCCCTTTCCATTTTCTTCTTCCTAATCACACTTACAAAAAACCCATTAAAAATCAAAAGATAAAAAAAAACTCTAATACTAAGGATACTCTAAAGAAAGTTTGAGAAACAACAACTACATTTAAAGAATGTAGTGGAATCGTTAATTATCTAATCCTAACACAAGAAGATAGTAAGTGAGTTGATGAAAACAATGCTCTTAAATGAACTCTTTCTCAACTATTCGATACATAAAAATGTTTCTTCCTTTCCAATCCTTTTGCATGGGAGGAGGTTGGTTGATGATGGATAGACTTGTTGTGATTTGGTTCTTTTGTAGACTTTCATCGAAACAGACTCGAGTCGGTCCTTTTGCATGGGAGGAGGTTGGTTGATGATGGATAGACTTGTTGTGATTTGGTTCTTTTGTAGACTTTCATCGAAACAGACTCGAGTCGGGAGTATTAGATATGAGGATTGACTCTTTAGACAGCAATCAATAGAGAATATATAAAACAGATATTATTTTGTAGTAGATTCATATTTTAAAAAAAAAATGAGAGTAAGTATTTGGAGTTAAAAGTATATTTTTAGAAATTATAATTGGAAAAAGTGTCAAATAGGCCACTGAACTTATCGTTTTTGTGCAATTGGGCCATTAAACTTAAAAGGTGTGCAATTCAACCATCAAACAAACAAAATTTGTGCAATTGCACCATTTTTACAAAAATTTTCTGGTAAAATCCAATTATATTACTAACTGATGGTGTAAATGTAAACGGGGGTACGGATTTACACCACGTGTGTTTGATTGAGCATGATGTAGTGTATGGAGTGTGTATGTTTGGGAAGGAAATGCATGTTTTTCTTCCTGGAGAAGAATAGCCAAGAACTCCATAGTGAACAAGAGAGAGGGAGAGTAGAGTGAATATTGAATCATTAGATCCCGAGAGGCAAGGGATGAGAGCCCCCCCTTTACAACAGGGGTCAGGTCCTTTATATAGGAATAGGACCTGACCCTTCAGGAATATAATATTCCCCAAAGGTCACTTGCCCCTTAATAATTTCTAAGGACACTCGACCTTTTAGAGGTACAATAATACACGGACTATACACATTATATTTCTACAATAGTCCCTGGGGTTATTTACCCATCACAAGTCCCCCACTTCTTGAATCTGCGAGAGTCGTCAGGTTCGAGAAGTAAAATGTGCTCCGGGCGACCAACTTGTTATAAGCAAAGTCTCCCCGATCTGAATGCCTTAATAGTCCGTGATGAACCCCTCAAATTTGAGTTGAGCATGAGGGGCGTGATTTACACTGGTTGCCTCGTTAAAAACCTTAGACTAAGAAAAACCCTATGGGAAAAAACCTAGCTAAGGGAAAAAGAGTACAACCAAAAACGTAATAATTAAAGACTACAAAGGCTTATGTCTAGTTGTTGATGCAGTTATGTTGCTCCTTGTGCTGCCATTGTCGAGATGCAAATATATCGAATATCTATAGATGGAGAAGATAATGCCAACCATCCAGCGGTAGGAGAAAATAATATGATGCCGAGCAGATATAGACCTACCACATTATGAGATATGTGTGAAGGCCTTAAGCTAATATTAACGCCAAGACGAGGGATAAATTCATCACTAAAAAGGCGGCCTTGCTGAGAATCGGTATAAGCTCATCGCTGAGAAGCGGGATAGATTCATCGCTGGAAAAGTGACAACGCTCAAAGGCGGGATAAATTCATCGCTGAAAACCGGCATCGCTAAAAAGCGAAATATAATCATCGTTGAAAAGCAGGATAAAAACATCGCTGAAAAGCGGCATCGCTAAGAAGCGGGAAAGTCATCGCTGAAAAGCGGCATCGCTCAAAAGCGGGATAAAGTCATCGCTCAAAAGCGGGATAAAATCATCGCTGAAAAGCGGCATCGCTAAAAAGCGGGATAAAATTTAGTGTCATGACGAGGCATGGGCACACTCAGCCAGACAAATTTATGCAGGTCAACCCCAAACGAAAAATTCGTGCAGGTTGAACAAAACCCCAAACGAAAGTGTTTTTTTTTTTTCTTTTTTTATAAAATCCGTGCAGGTTGATCAAACCCCAAACGGAACCGGACATATCCGTGCAGGTCGATCAAACCCCAAACGGAAGAGCCGGTGCTCTTTTTTTTTTTTTTTTTTTTTTTGTTCAAGTGTCATGACGAGACATGAGCACACGCAACCGGACAAATCCGTGTAAGTCAGTCAAACCCCAAACGGAAGAGCCGATGCTTTTTTTTTTTTTTTTTTCGAGGGGGTTGGGGGGGGGGTGTCCCCCATTTTATGAACTACACAGGGGTAGCAGGCTAGCAGCCGTGCTACCCAATAAAAAATATATATTTTTATATATTTTTAGGTACAATGATCTTATACTACAATTTACATCTTTAGCTACAAATTTCAATTCCTAACCAACTCTAGGGGTATTGTAGTTCTGAACCGGGTAGCATCTCCAATTGTTTATTTTGGCATCTTGTACTCTCCGACCGAATTGAAGGAGAAAAAGAATATTTTTCTCTTGCTTTGCTCTCCCTTGTTTTATGGTTGAAAAGAAGCAAAAGTCACTTTTGCTTTTCCACCTTTTCTGCAGAAATAAATAAAACAAGTGTAGTTTTTGTCATTTTCCTTTTTGTCTTCTACTACTTATTTTATTTCTCCACTTTTTCTTGTCTTTTTCCATAATTCCAATTTTTTTTCTTTCTTGAGAACCCAAACCATTTTCTTCTACTGTCACCTCCTCTCTCTTTCTTTTTTTTTTATTATTATTTATTTTTCCCATCAACCACTTTGTCTTGCCACAAATAATTAATAATAATATATGATATATGGTGAAGACTGAAGACAAAAAACACAAAACCAAATGTTTTGGCAGGAGTGCAGGAGCTTCCACTTTCGGCGCAGCATCTCTTCAGCACCATTTCCAGTCTGCTTCGTTATCATCTTCATTTGACCGAGAGTGAGATATAGTTGTCATCTTATTTATCAACAATGATACAATAACCATAATCATCCACAGCCTACCGAACTCGCTGTGTATTTACCCCACGCAATCAACAGATTGAACGGTTGACGGTGACGGTGAGTGGCGTGGTGACTGCGGTAGCGTGGTTGATGAGGAAGTTTGGTGGTTGCTACGGCGGCAACAATAGTCGCTTCGTTAACGGATTGCGTGGTCATCGAGTGGCGAAGGTTGCACCATTTTTTATTTTTTTTTGACCGACAGCTAACCGCGATGTCCGGCGGAGGCCGATGGCCGGTGGCAATGCACTTATTCTTCTTCTTCTTCATTCTCGCCTGGACTGGAGCCGGAGAAGACGATCTTTGGACTCGTCGAGCTCATGCAGTGGACAAACTTTTTCGGCCATGGTCGACGGCGTTTGATTCGTAATTCGTTTTTGTTGTTGTTGTTGATGGTGGTTGATTACCGTGATGACGATGAATGAGGTGATGATTATGGCGGACAGTGCTGCGTCGCCGGAAGAAGATGGATCGTCGTCGTCCGCCTCGCCCGATCAACAGAAGGAATCACCATGTCGGTGATGGTGTATTTACGGCAACGGGCAGTTATGGTGGCGGAGGCAATTTGTGATGGAGATGGAGGAGATTGGTGGTGGTGGAACGCTGTACAACCGAGATGGTGGCGAAGCGCTTTATTCTCCGGTGAGCAACAACGGCGGTAGTGAGTTTTGACGGTGATGAGGATGGTGAACACCATCGAGTTGATTAGAGGAACACGGCATTTTGTAGCATTCCCCACAGACGGCGCCAATGATGGTGTAAATGTAAACGGGGGTACGGATTTACACCACGTGTGTTTGATTGAGCATGATGTAGTGTATGGAGTGTGTATGTTTGGGAAGGAAATGCATGTTTTTCTTCCTGGAGAAGAATAGCCAAGAACTCCATAGTGAACAAGAGAGAGGGAGAGTAGAGTGAATATTGAATCATTAGATCCCGAGAGGCAAGGGATGAGAGCCCCCTTTACAACAGGGGTCAGGTCCTTTATATAGGAATAGGACCTGACCCTTCAGGAATATAATATTCCCCAAAGGTCACTTGCCCCTTAATAATTTCTAAGGACACTCGACCTTTTAGAGGTACAATAATACACGGACTATACACATTATATTTCTACAATAGTCCCTGGGGTTATTTACCCATCACTAACATATATGTATTAAAAATGACATTTTCTTCTACCATACTAGTTGGGAGTTAATATTAAAACATTTTTAACTCAAATTGAATTAAATTTTTTTGTAAAAATGGTTAAATTACACAAATTTTGCTTGTTTGATGGTTGAATTGCACACTTTTTAAGTTCAATGACCCAATTACACAAAAGCTACAAGTTCAATAGCCTATGTGACACTTTTTCCATTATAATTCTATTAGACAGGTATGGTCAACAAGGGAGGCACCATAGAGGTGTTGTGAAATGTCAGCTCCATTCTCCGACCAACAAGAACTGATCGATTTCTTGGTAAACAAGGGCAATGGAGTCACAGGCCTCTCCCAAATGGGCCTTTCATCTCTTCCTCAACACTTCATTCAACCTCCCGAAGCAAGGCTAGCCCTAGGCGCACCCAATTTGCTCTCTCAAGACTCCATACCCATCATTGATGCCTCCAATTGGGACCACCCAAATATCGGGAAATCAATCTGCGAGGCCGCAGAAAATTGGGGTTTCTTTCAGATTATCAATCACGGAATCCCCTTTGAGGTTCTTGAGGGCGTGAAGGCGGCTGGGCACAGGTTCTTTGAGCTCCCCGTTGAGGAGAGAAGGAAATGGATCAAGGAGAATTCGCCTACCCACACTGTCCAGTTGATGACCAGTTTGAGCCCTCTGGCTGTGAAGGTTTTGGAGTGGAAAGATTATCTTTTTCACATTTATGATTCCAAGGATGAGAGCTCTCAGTTATGGCCTTCTGTATCCAAGTAAGCAACCCATTTCTCTTACACCCAATTTTCTGATTAATACTCTATTTAAGCCCTTTTGTTTCTGTTTACATTCTTGAATCTTGTAAAAATACTGTTTTGAACCCTATAGGCTATAGTAAACAGTAGTAGTTTATTGCTATCTGTTACTGAAGTGTGTGTACATTTTCTTCATTTTACTGTTTTTTTTTTTTTTTTTTTTTGTCAATTTCTTATAATTGTGTTATTGTGAACTTGTAGAAATGTTTGCTGATATTTAGTATGTCCTGTACTAGTAATAATCAATATAGGCAACATTATTGCATAATATGTTCATTAGAGATGGCTGGACTGGAAATGGCAGATGTTGGTGAGGATCACAATTATGGTATTTCATAACTTCATAAGGATTTGAGAGAAATATTATGACATACTAGACTACTAGGTACCACTAACTGTGTGGTAATATTTGGGATGTTAGGGGATTACCAGACAGCAAAGCTTTGAAGGTGGAAAAACATCTTTATACTGAAGCCGAAATCGAGATCTAGCATTATTACTTGTGAGTGAGCAAACCATGACATGGTGGCAAAGCTCTTAGGATGTTGCTCCCATACCAATTGTTTGGGATTTATACTAATGGTAGCTTGCTTGTTTAGAACTTGGGTAGAAATGCAGGGTAAACTTGGGTTAAGTTGATTTAATCATCTCGGCACAGGTATGAACTTAGAAAATGGTATCCTGTACCTGATCATATCCTGGACAATGGGATAGGGTCATAGTTGTCAAAGCGTCTGGTCGGTGAAGACCTGACGCCTAACGAGCTCGCCTCGCCTGGAATGGGTGAGATGAGCTCAGGACGCCTAACCCGGACTAAAACCCGAGTCTGATCTGAGCTATTATAAAAAAAACTTGTCAATTGAAAAGTGAAAACCCTCCCAGCCTCGCCTTTCCCCACCAAACGCATCTGACTCCCCTCTTCCCAGCCTTGCCTTTCCACCTCCGTCTCAGCCTTGCCCTTCCACCACCGAATCGCCATCGCAGCTGACTCTCCCTCCTCCCAGCCTCGCCCTTCCACCACTGGCTGTTCTTTTTTCTTTTTCATTCTGATTTCATTCCTCTTTCTTTCTTAGTGGCTTGTTATACTCATCGCCTAGGCGACTAGGTGGTCGGGTGGCACCTCGCCCAGAATGTCCGCCTTGACAACAATGGATAGGGTTGAAATGTATGCCATCTGCAGATTGAGTGATACTGTAATAGCTTTCTAATCTGTAACATATGATTCTACTCTTTTTTGTTCATCAATCAATATACACTATCTATACTTCTGCAACCTAATTTCACTTCACAACTCTGCTGTAGAGATCAAGTTTTGGAGTACATGAAGTGGGTCCAACCTGTAATAAGAAAGCTCCTTGACATTTTACTCAAGGGGCTTAATGTAGAGGAAATGGACGAAGCAAAGAAATCTTCGCTAATGGGAACACTGATGGTTAACCTCATCTACTACCCAAAATGTCCTAACCCGGAGCTTACAGCTGGAGCTGGCCCACATGCTGATATCTCGTCCATCACCATCCTCTTACAAGATGACGTGGGTGGCCTCTATGTGCGAGCCCCGCAAGGTGATGGCTGGATCCATGTACCACCAATGAAGGGGGCACTCGTAATCAACATCGGGGATATCCTTCAGATAATGAGCAACGGCAGGTACAAGAGCATTGAGCATCGAGTGATTGTGAACTCGAAGAGGAACAGGATCTCGGTACCAGTATTTGTCAATCCATCACCTGATGCAGTTATCGGTCCATTACCACAAGTGGTAGAGCGTGGAGAGAAGGCACTATATAAACAGGTTGTTTACTCTGATTACTTCAATTATTTCTTCAGTAAGGGCCATGAGGGCAAACACACAATTGAATATGCAAAGATTTGATGTTTTGTGTGTCTTAATTGTTAAAAGTGTTGAGCAGGCTTGTTTAACTAGCCAAGATTTGTGTTTGATTTTATGTTGAGACTCTGGATATGGCTTGGTAAACCCACATTTGGTCAGTGTTTTTGAGGGAAGTCCACGATCACTATCCAAAAGTTTGTACGGGATAAACCTTACTTTATCCCGCATTTTACCCCTCTTCGAAATAACTGCCTTCATATTCTCTTGACTAATCATTTTGCACTTCCACTTTCTCTACCGAACTGCTCAACTGCTTCACCTAATGACTGACCGTCCTATCATGCCAGATTTACCATCTTTTCTAGGCTTAGGTCTTAGATATTAGCATGTATATCCACACTATTTGACACAAATGGCAATTTATTTTCTATTGTTTTTCAAAATCTTTACCATTTTTTGAAACCAGAATAGAATGAAAACAACGTAACAACTAAGAGACAAACTAACAGGACAAATAAATAAGATAATACAATGTGGTAGAAAGGATTGAGAAAATTTTACCATAGTAAAAATGTCTAGTAATATAAATAGAAAAAAATTGACTTTTTTTTTTGTAAATATTAAAAGTAATACAATTATTTTATTTATAAAAATTCCATCACTTTTTTTTTTAATTTATAATAATGGTAAAGTTTTGCTAAAAAAATCAATACAAACATCATTATCACTAAGCAAAATGTTTGTCACTCGAAATACTTTGAACATTTCATATTAATAATCCAAAAATACAACTTGTAATGATTTAGTTTTTTGCCTTTACAAAGAAAAGAGATGAAATGTCACAGGATCAGATACCGATGGAGTATTGACTCCTTAAACTACAACTGATTGAGAAGGTAGTTATGAAAAAATACTAGTACTAAAAAAAAAATATCCTCATTCATTTTTTTTTAATTAATAAAAAATTAAATCAATTACTTGACCCGAATTTCGTTCCCAAAATAGCCCTAATCTTTACCCTTACTCTCCAGACCGGCCTTTGCCTCAAAAGCATCAACGAGTCAAAAGCTTCACATACAAACAAACAGCCAATCGGCTTAAGAGGCGCATCGGGTCACGGCATGCGCAAGTTAGTACTCAACGGACACGCAGGCGGCGCGTCGAATCGCCTCCGGCAAATCCACACCTCTACTCCAATCTCCGGTGGCGCAATCGTACACCAACACCAATCCTTCCTTTAATCCCCTCTCCGTCCTCCCGCTCCGCCGTAGCAGGTCGTCTATACAGCCGGTTACTTGGATTAGCACCACCTTTTCCCCCACCGCTACGCAGCTGAACCTCACCGTGCTATCAAGTCTAACCTGCGCCGGAAGCGGCGGAGCCCTTATCCTGTACCATTCTCCGAAGCCGCCGGATTTACGCGCGCCGTTAAATTTCCAGAACGAGAGCTCCACGGCGTGGCTCGAGAGCACGAAAACGAAGCCGGCTGCCGCGCAAGCCGCCACCACGCAGCCGCCGCCAGGGACGGCGCGGCTCCTCAGCCACTGGCTCGCCGCCACGTCATACAAGTCCATCGAGCTGGCATACACGTGCGCGGCATCCGACCCCTTGGCGGCGCGTGATCCCGGCACCACCAACCCCTCATTCCCCGACGAGCCGATCTTCAGGCCGCCGATCACGTAAAACACCCCGTCCACCGACGCGCCGAAGCATCCGTACCTTTTCCTCGGCGCCGTGGACACCACGCGCCACGTTTCGGTCTCCGGCTCATACTCCTCCACCGCCTCCGACCGCGCACAGCCGCCGGCGACGTATATCTTTCCGGCAACGACCGCGGAGGCAAATTTCTTCCTCGAAGCAACCGGTCCAGGTAGCGAGACCGCGGCGCCAGTCCACGCGTCATATCGGAGCATCGCCGTTCTACCAATAACATAAATCCTCCGCCCAATGGCAACCAAACGAGAATGAGAGAAGAGAGGCAAAAACGAGCCGTGATGAAGAAACTCAGAAACTTTCCAAGCAGAATCATAATTCAAGCAGAGACTAGCGGCGGAGAGAGAAGAGTGATCGGAAATTGAAATAGCAAAGAGGGAGACACGGAGGAGATTATGGCGGCGGCGGAGGGAGTGAAAGGTGGGGGAATCGAGGAGCTCCGACCAGCGGCGGCACACTAAGGGGAGAGAAGGAAGGAAAGAGTGGGGAACGCGTGAGAGGCATTCGAGGAGGAGGTCGTCGGGAAGGGAAGAAATGGTGGTTTGGCGGCGGAGAGGTGCGGCGGAGGTGGGGGTAAGAGGGTGGGGCCCATGGGGGTGGTGGTGGTGTTGGGGGTTGGGGAAACAGGATTTCATGAGCCATGAGAAGTGGCGTGAGTTGCAGCTATCCGATGACATGTTAGAGAGAGAAAGAAAGAGAGAGATGAATAGGGAGGGGAAGGTATCTCTCTCAGATTGATTGGCTAATTAAAGTGGAAGTCTTTAGATTTGGTTAATATATGGGAATTCTAGTTGAAACATGAAGTACTATTATGACAATCCTCTATTTCAATCTATCATACTCCACCAAAAGTACATGATAATACTACTTAAATTAATCCATTTAATATAGTTAGTTGGTCCTGACTTAAAGGTTATGACTTTACGTCATCTGACTTAAAGATTATGATCAGAGACAATATTGTGGAGATTCAAATCTCACCCATGTATAAGAAGCGTGTATTCATGTATAAATGACTGAAAGTCTGAATTGGATATCTTGTATGCACATAAAGGCGAGTCTAATGATGATTGAAAGTTTGTATTGGATCCCATGTATGCATATAAAGACTAAGATCTGATCGGTGGACTCATTGTTTGACTCGCAGTTTACCTCCGCAGTGATTATAGGACAGAGTCCTATCAAAAAAGGTAAAATTATATATTTTATCCTAGGCACAAACATAATTAGTTTCCATGTATAAAGTCTTATATCAGTAAAGAACATTTTTAAAATACGAATATGATATTATAAAATAATAAATTCCCCAGAGAATACATAAAAGAATATAAAAATGAAGGGAATCTTGGAAAACTATGTTAGTTGAAGACATCATAGGAGTCCTAATTTGAGGGTGAGACGAAAATGGCAGAGTATTGGACTATTGGTTGTTAGAATAATAATAAATGACAGTATTTTGCACACTGTTCCCATGTGAGTCCTTCACGCTAAAGCAACCAAACAAAGGAAAAAATCAAGCCTTCCCATATGATGATTGTCTGTACTTCCATAATAGTACAAAAATATTACTTTTACTTTTACCTAACACAAAAGTTTCAAAATGTCACCACTTCCATAAGTTATCAATGCACATAATAAATAACACGAACATTTGCAACTACTATAAAGCTATATTAAAATTTAAAATGGGCATTCTTGCTTGCCTTACGGGGCGGGACATGAATGGATTACCATCAATACGTTTACCAATCCTATCTTACTACATAAAAACTCGTATGAGACAGTTTCACACAAGACCAACACATCTGGACATGAATGGATGACCATCAATACTTTTGTCGATCCTATCTTACTACACAAAAATTCATATGAGACAGTTTCTCACAAGACCAACAGATCTGAATATTAATGGATGACCATCAATACGTTTGTCGATCCTATCTTGCTACACAAAAACTCGTATGAAACAGTTTCACACAAGACCAACAGATCTGGACATGAATGAATGACCATCAATATGATTGTCAGTTCTATCTTCTTACACAAAAACTCATATGAAACAGTTTCACACAAGACCATCAGATCTCGCCACGTAAGGTGAGGTTGAAGTATAAGGAGTACAAATTATTTTTTATTTCATTTAATAGAACTGTAATAATTTATTTTTTATTTTTACATGCCTGCAAGTCTGCAATATCTTTATTCTTTTTTAATATGATGGGGAGGGGTCATTGTAGAAGGAATCAGCAGTTTTTATCATCAATTCTAACCTTTGTCCCACAGCAGCACCCCTTCTTATCATGAGGCTCAACTTTAATGCCCTGTGATTTTGTCAAATTCTCAGTATCCAGCCTTCTCTCCAGGAACTCTTTGTTTTCTTTCCAAACCTCTCCATTAGTATACACTTCCTTCTTCCAAATGGGAACCGATGCTTTGATCTCATCGATCAGGAATTTGCACGCATCCAACGCATCTGCTCGGTGAACAGCTGATGTTGCAACATATACACTGGTCTCCCCGACTGCAACGGGTCCCAGGCAGTGGGCAATGGCAATTGAGTGGAGATTCCAGGTCGATCGAGCAGAGGAGCACATAGACTGGATACAACGTATTGCCATTGGAGTGTATGCCTCGTATCTAAGCTCTAGTACTTGTTTGCCATCAAATGTATCACGAGTTGTGCCAGCAAAAGTGGCTATAGCACCACACTGTGGGGACTGAACGTAACTGATATATTTGTTGAAGTCTATAGGGTGATTCTCTTCTAAAATCTCAATGAGATTCCTCTCCTCGCCAGCCATCATTGCCTCGGCTAGCTCCCTAAAACTGGCGGCTTTTAAATATATACCCTAATTTCAAGAATAGTGGGGATTAGAAGAGCATTTTGAATGGCCTGCCTTTCAGATAGAAGCTGAATCAATTATCTTGTGTGGTGTGAATTACTAATAACAAGACAAATAGATCAAGGCAATAGATGAAAGAGAAGTTGGCAGAACCACATAACCCTTCAAGGCTGGAGGAGGCACTTTAACATAATCAATCAAAAGGCAAGCTTCATTCTTCTTTATGATATAAAAAACCAATCAAAAAATTTAAATGACATTAAATTCATAGAGAATCAAGACAAGTTGAAACACAAAATATCTTGGGGCCTTTTCACTTCCTGTTTTATTCAGTACAATAGGAAAATGTTTTATGGGGAATAAATAAGTTTTCCCTGTGTTTATTCAGTATTGTACAAGAAAAATTCAGGAATAAAAAAAGTATTGTAATAAGTAATAACCCTTAATTAACAATATAAAACAAAAAGGGGGAAAAAAGGTGGAATGGGACTTTTGTTCATCTATTCCATTGCTTTCACCTTTGACACCACTGATTCTATTCCCCACCTTCACAAAAGTAACCCTTAAACATAATATACCTATACTTCCAATGTTCCAAAATCAAAACTTTGAAATTGTGAGAATTACGGATTTGAGCAAAATTTGTAATTTTAATTTCACAAGCATTAGGTGAGAATTTTTATTCCAAATTTCATATCATTTTGCAACCAATCAACCCACCTATTCAAAGACCTAATCGAACCCCACATCACCTAATTAAGCTGACAATAAATTGAACCAGAATGGTACGGCGTACCGTCACCGGGCTTGCTTCAAAGTGACGCACAAGACATCTACTTTGCCTTTAAGATAACAAGTAGAGAAATTAAAGCTTTGATTTAATGCTTAATTACATAGAAGGAAAATTGAGATGAAAAAGAAGGAAGTTAACAAAGAAAATGAAGCTCTTACACTTACCGGTGGAAGAAATAGGCACCACGGCGGCCGACAGGCGACAGCTCTATGTGCGACTTTGCCCGACGTGCAGTCTTCAGATAAAGGAAATTGACAGTACTGCGAGTAGCGTTGACAGATTGTGGTTTATAAAATTATGAGATATTTTCAATTTTTGCCACTGTCAATGCGGGCTGACGGGCGGGGCCGGCAAAACCCACCTTATGGCGGGCCGGGCCTAAAGGGGGCCAGCTCGCCCCGCCCCCTTAGGCCCGTGGGAATAGGCGGGGCCCGTCATATATATATTTTAATTGATATATATTATATACTAATTTCACTTTCAGAAGAATGGTACCCTGACATGGATTCTTCAATAAATTCCCACTGAGAAAATACATCATAATTCACCCCAATCATACCCAGGTATAGCAGTATAGGCATAGCTTGTGGGCATCTATACTTTAATAGTCTATCAACATTTAAATAAGAGTTAATTCCATCAAAGATCCCTTGTTTTTTGTGGTAATTCCAAATTTAGTTCCAACTATTGTTTTTACCATTTAACATCTCATAATACTATTATTTTTGGACACTTTTAATCATTTTCAAGACTTTTCATATTTTTAGTAAGGACATTAAAAATTGTATCGTATCATGATTTTTCATACATATATACATAATACAATGTATGTATGAGAATACATATACAGTGTTGAGTTTCCCTTAGGATATGTGAACTTACACATGCATATAATATATATGCCGAGTTCACTTATTTTGTGAAACAATGCACCACATGCTCTCAAAAAGCAATTAGCTTGCCTGTCGGGAGTAAAACTTTCAGTGTGAACATGAACAAGTAGGCTCTTCTCCTCCACTCGAAGCTAACTTGTGACTATGCTCCCAAGTATCTGCAGGAACTGCATCCGCGTGAGGAACATGACGAGGATGCTTCTCTCTCTTGTCGCCTCTGATCTGCTTCAACGCATGCTTAAGAGCAGGTAGCAGTGGCTCCATGCATTCAGCGACCGCGTTAGGATTCCCGGGCATGTTTATAATCTAAAAGACATAGGAAAAACACGGCAGGCAAAAACTATTAAGGAATGTAACCGAGACCAATAATTAGAAGTAGAATTCAATGATGCACTTTGAATTGAATGTCAATGAATTGTTGTTGAAAGAAAAGTGTTGTGTCTGATCATAGAGATTATAGAAATCAATATCTCGACTTACCAATGTGGACCCTCTTATGCCAGCTGCTGGGCGGGAGAGCATTGCAAATGGTGTGATCTGTTTAGAGTTTAATATATTATAATCAGAAAAATAAATATAAGTATACATAAGAGAGAAAGGAATTGCATGCTATCATAATCAAACCAACACTAGATTACTCTACTATCTTTAAAAAAAAAAAAAAAAAAAATCCTCTGAAAGATAGAAAATATTCCTTAAATTATCTACTAGAGAGTAAGACACTTGGAATGGAAAAAGCTGGGGCAATCTCTGAGATACATTCTTCTCATGTTTCAAGTGATTTCTCTTTGTTGCAGATTAGATATAAAATAAAAGATATTCCAAACTTGTTTAAATAAGCCATTGGCCAGCAAGCTATATATTAAAAATCAACCTATCATGGAGAATATTACATAGATATATATTAAATCCTTATAAGCTGGTACGCCTTTAATTTGTTAATAGAAACATTATATTTAAAAGAGCCTTCTATGAAAAGGCTTGATGGAGGCACCTTAATTGCATACATAGCTAATGCAAGTTAGATGCAAAATGTCTTTCCAATTTAGGCTTTGAAGTTGAGTCCTTGTGAAGAAAATTTCATTCAAGGTCCAAAATAAGGACTAGAAATTATACTTGGAAGAAATTGGCCCAAAGAGCATATCCAAACTTAGCAAATATTGCAATACTGATGACAAAATACAAGAAAGAAAAATACTTTAGGCACATTAGCTGAAATCATTTTCTTTTTTACCTTTAAACTCTCCTGCATCATGACATGTAGAAGACCAGGTGTCTCTTTCTGAATCAAAGGTTTGGTAGCTTCAGGAGTAACATCCCTTGGAGAACATCCAGTCCCACCTGATTTATGAAATCAATCATTACAAAACAGTAAGAGTCATTCTGAATGTATAGGTGGCAGAAAATAATCCAGTAAATGGCCATCTAGAAAACACATCTTGCTTGCTCCACAGAACACCACAATTCAGAACATACCTAGGGTAAGAACAAGATCCATGTTGTCAATATCGCACCACCTCTGCAAAATATCCCTAATCTTTTGAATGTCATCTGGAACAACAGCTGTTGTAACTACTCTTGCCCCTCCTAGCCTCTCTGATGATGAATTCACAACTGAAACTGCCCGTGGACCACTGAAGAATGTAAAGTAAATGTGAACTTTAGATCTTTTTGGTACTATAACTTGCAAAAAGAAAAGGGGAAAACAGACAAACAGTTAATGGTTTCCAAAAGAAGAAAATGACCAACATATGATTAATTGTAATTATAATAATGCCCCTTAAGGACCCATTTGTAACATTGGTTCCACCACATTCAGGCAGGATTTTAATACCAATTTCATGATTTCATCTGCAATTGAGGGTCCCTAACAGTTCACATGTCACCCTGGGGATCAAAAGTGGACCCAGGGTGTCAAAGTATATTTTTATATCGAATCTCTAGAAAGACCAAGGAAAAAAGCCATGTCAAAAACAAAAGAAACAAAGAAAGAAATAGAAGTAATCCAAGAATCCTAAATGGATTAAAAAATAAGGGTTTGAACTAGTTAAGAGATCACATTTCTTAAATACTTAAAAAAGTGAGCACATATTTCACTACATCACAGCTAGACCCAAATCCAAACCAAATACAGGGTATAAACTTCAGTTTGATCCAGAGAGGATGAATCCTCTACCTAAATTAAGATAGAAATGATACTTCATTACTACTGAATCAACATTTTGTTCTGAAAATAAAGGTCAGGATGATTAATTGAAAGAGCTATCTGGATTTTACAGGATCCTTCAAATCATGTTGCTGTTAATACCTCTATTAAGTTTGTTCCAAAAATTAATACAAATGAGGAGCTCCTAATGAATATGAAGTCACAGGAGTTAAACAAATGCTTGTAGCAAAGAGTGCAGTACCCACATGTTTCACTTAGCCAAGGAGTTATATCAACTTTGCAATTCTCTCTTGCATCGCTAAAGTGACCCTTTTGGAATAACAATCCTAAAAGGTGTATCTGGATGCCCATAGTCCAATTTTTTTTTTGAAAAGACCCATAGTCCAATTTTAATCACAGAGAATTGATGTGTATCATGAACCAAATATTTCAGACTATGAATTGTGGTTATAACTAATAAACGGTAGAATTAGAATATACAATGAAGCATATACACTTCACCCTCAAATCTTATCTAGCCAAAATCAAAAGCTCAAAAAGAATTATATAAATACATCTATCAAGCCATTAAAATAAAATAGAGAACAGTTAATAAGAAAATTATTAGGTATATGAGATAACCTAAATTATATGGATATCAGAAAAATCTTTGAGTAGAGAGTATGGATTGGACAAAGTATTTTTCCAAGGTTAATTCATAGCCTATGGAAACAGAAGCGTAAGTTTCAAGTTCAAAAATCATAAAACTAGGTTCCTTGGAAAAATCAGTAAAGCAAATTTTGTTTTTAATTCTACAACTGAGAGTGGATAACAATTAACAAATGATTGGAAATGAAGAATTACTCTCAGTAGCCTAAGAAAATTCATGATTAAATCAAGACGAATGGAGCAAGCAAATTCTCAAGTGAATAACTGAAATAAAATTTAAAAAATTTAGTATTACTGTGATCCCAATACCTCCGATCAGGCCCTGCTCCTGCTGCAACAGTATCACTAACTGTGAGAATAGCTACTCTGGACTCAGAATTTTGGGACTCACGAGCATTAACTTCTTGTGGCCTATGCCCCGACTGAGAGCGGCAGGACTCTGTTGATTGCAGACTTCTATTACTTGGAAAATGGCTTATATCGGTAATAACAATTGCAACCACAGAAGCACCAGCCGGAACTGAACTGCTGGATGCAGGCACTTCCAGTAAGGCATTTGCTGACTTCATACTCAGAAGTCGACTACTCCTTTGCTGACCTGTGCTCTCGGCAACAAACCTGAAAATCAATGAGAAACATAAATAGAACCACTTATTATGCATCCCTTACAACTAAATGTTTTTTGGAATGTACTTCCATCTATGTCCTATAACTAATATTTCTAATGCCTAGCAGAATTACAGACTTCTGACAGAAAATCCTAAAGAGTATGAGTTAGTAGGAAGAAAGTTTACTACAACATAATTTTTGCTCAACCTGTCAACTTTTATAGATATGTGCATGCACCTCAAAGAATAATTGTAAATAAAAAATAAAAATAAAAGAGAGAGAGATATTCAAACTAAATGGTAATAATTTATGATCATGTGCTATAGCACACTAAAGATAATTCATTATACACACAACACTTATATTTTACAATCTCCTGGGAGTGTTACGGTATTTTTTAGAGTATACCTTGTTATGATGCCATTGCACATTTGCATGTTACTACAATAATATAGACTTGGAATAGATATGAGAGAATGCAACCAGTAAGGAAACTGCACTCATATGCACCAACCGGAAAGTTGGAAGCAAATCTCTAGAACACAAAACACTTGCAAAGACAGCACCTTACCCTGGAAGGCCAGATCCATCGTTTAACTGCCAGCTGATAATGGCACGATGAAATTCAGGTCGGGCAGGATCTGGCTTTATTGACTGTTTGAGCCGAGCTTGCACTCTACAGTTGAAATTTAAATGTATTTCATAAGAAATTCTCCATAAATCAAAAGTAAACAGAAAACTTTAGGTTTTAGACAAAAGAAAATTCTTTTGATAAACTTTAGGCAACCTTGGAAGGTGAGGATGTGCCCATCCAGAAAGATGTCGAATAGCTGGCACCACAAAAAGATGGAAACAGACCATGCAGCCCACCGGGTTTCCAGGTAAACCAAATGCCAAAATCTTATTAGTTGTCACGTCAGTTGATCTAGGAAGGATTTCAGCAAATACAAGAGGTTTGCCAGGCTTCATGTTTACCTGAACATTGGACCGATGATAGTAAGACTCAATACAAGTATTAGTTTCACAACATTAATGTGAATGTGAGATGCTAAATTCAAACAGGAAGCAGTTAGTTCAATAGATGTCATCATGGAGTCAGTTCCCAATACCCACATGTGTTCGAGGGATAAGGGAGGCTAGGATTTCTTGCATTACCTTCTGAAAACATAATTTCCCCTTCTTTCCAAGTAAAGGCTTGACATAATCCCTGTCTCCCATTGAAACACCTCCAGAGGTTAGAAGGATATTGATTCCAGAAGAGAAGGCCTGGTCTAAGGTTTCTTCAATCTGGCATTCATCATCACCAACTATACCAAGATCAATAACTCTGCAGTGCTGGTCTGTTGCAGCAGCAAGGATCATTGCACGATTGGAGTCCCTTATCTACAAAAGTAGAAGTGCATAAGCCATATTAGGTCAACCTTTAAAATCTAATCAACACAACACTCCTACAAGTTCTTTTCAAGTTCAAAAAGATAGCTTTGAAGGCCAGGAAAACTGGAAAAAGAAACGGTGCAGAGTTTTTTTTTTTTTTTTTTGGGGGGGGGGAGAGCATAAAATGCATTCTAACCTGACAGGAAAAATGACTTACTGGATGGCATCAAGATCTTATAACCCAATCTACAATTAAAACAGTTACCCCAAAAAGAGAAAACAGAGCACAATAATGTAAAATTTTGGCACCACCCTACAGGTTTAGTCAACATTTTCCTTTGCAACATAAATTAGTATGTTATCCCACATTCCCCCTCCCTTCCTGTATCCCTGAAAAAACTATACACAAGCCATTTATTAACCAATGACAACCATGCACACCACAGTGATTCCAAGGCAAGCAGTTTCAAGGAAAACAAAAGTTTTTTCCACCTGACCCCGGGCTAAGCATCCAACTTCTGGCTCTACAAGCTCATCACCTGTGGAGAGGACAGCAATTGTAGGAGTAGGATACACCTAAAATGCAGAGCAGCTTTTCAGAAATATCATCAGCATGAATAAATAAATAAATCCATAGCTCTTTAAGAAATTAGGGTAAAAAGGAGAAGCTACAACAACTCTGGGAGAAGGAAAAGAGGAAAAAAAAATACCTGCACTATAGTCACCCCAACTGTGGCTAGTAAACCGATTTCTGGAGCCCCTAAGTGCTCCCCGGATTTCAATACTACATCACCCTTTGCAATATCAGACCCCTGGGAATGTATACAGAAGTAATTTGGAGTTTGGGAAGATATAAAATGTGAGAAATGAGGAAGGAAAAAAATGCAAAAGGATTTTAACATGCATTGGTGAAAATGAACATAACGGTTTCACTTTTAGGTCTTCATTGCACCTTCCAGATTTTCACAATATTAGGTTATCTTAATTATCTTCAATAAGGTTATCTTCATTTCTCTCAGCAAGTCATCTGTTCTTGTAGTGTAGTTCTTTTTTCTAGTAGTTAACCTTTCTTTTGAAGCAATTAAATCACCCGCCCCCCCTCAAACAAAAAAAACCAAAATAAAATAAAATAACAGCTTGCAAGTGGAAATTTTACACACAAGATGCATTGCATTGACTTGATTTAGAAACTCAGCTAAAACCAGGGAAAAAGAATAAACAAATAAATAAACATCTTACTAATTACTACCAATGTTTCACAATAGCAGGAACAGTAATCACAGGGTCCAATTTACTTATGAAGAATGCAATAGAAGCTTTTGTGTTCATAAGTAAGTGGTATACCGTATACCACATTTCATTTTAGAATCACCTCAGGAAAGAAAATTCTATTGAGGAGTTGCAATAGTTTTTATACCATCATTGTATCCACTCGAGCTCTTCATTCCAGCTCTATCATACAGTTTGAAACTTCCATCATAGTATTAATAAGTCAATTGATCAGCACTTAGTATTATACTCTGGTGGAGTAACATGATGCATGCAAAGTATTGAGTTCATACCACCAGACGAATATCAACTCCTGGGCTAGTTCCCTTCAATATCCGTACTTGCTTTGATTCATTTGCAGCATCTAACAACAATTCAGTGTTCTCTACTTGCACAACAGCATCAGCACCATCAGGTATTGGTCCTAGAGATAAGGTAATTTAAGATTCAGAACCAACAAAAAGAGAACACCTTCCCAACTTCTCAAACATTAAATTCTTCCCGCATCAAGGTAAAAAGCTCAAAAGACATTCACAACAGGCCTAAAAATATATCTAGATCCTATATTGTAACTTTGCTGAAGCATATAAATGGATCAAATTTTTATTATATTCAAAAATCAAGATAATACCCAATAATGTCAACCCTAACAGGAAGAAAAAGTGCTTCAGTGTAGCAAATACACATGGAGCTTGTAAGCTTAAGTAATGATGTCTATAAATACTTCAATGGATTACATGGCCAGGCTCTATACTTCTATAAGAGCATGTAAAATGTCCAGACAGTCAGTATGTGTACCCAAGAGTCTGATGAAATGCAAACACACAACTAACTCACCTCCAGTTGTTACATATGCAACAGTTCCAGGAGTCACAACCACACCAAGTCCATCATTTCCTGCTCTTGACTCAGTTATTATAGGATACACACCTGGTCCATCAGAAGAAACAACTGCATATCCATCCTGAAAACAAGTAAGTCCACAGTATTATACTGAGAATTTATTCAACAAATTAAATATACAGATGAATTCACATCAAAGGGAGTTGAATTTGGCATTCATTTGCAGGAAAAATAGCTTGGCGCTTAAGTACCAGCTTAAGTGCCAATAAAAGCATGGCGTGCATAATCAAATCCACTGAAGCTTAATTTCTGACAAGCTATTATACTGAGAATATGGCATTCATTTGCAGGAAAAATAGCTTGGCGCTTAAGTGCCAATAAAAGCATGGCGTGCACAATCAAATCCACCGAAGCTTAATTTCTGACATCATTTGGCAAACAGAACGAAACTATCTCACGCTTACATAATCCTCCTAAGAGAGCTTATAAATCATAAAGGAACAACCGTTCAACTCAACCAAATCCATTTCCAAGGGATTGACAAGTAGATAAGCAAAATAGCGAAGACAATAACTAATCTTCAAAATCTGAGTGTGCGGGGAGAAGAAGACCTTGATAGAGGCAGGGTAAGGAGGAAGAGGATCAGGAGCAGTGATATCTTCGGCCAAAACTCTGCCTAGAGCCTGGTGGAGCGGCACGCTGATCGGCGGCAGGCGCTGAGCAACGCTCAGCACTATCTCAAGGGCTTCATCCGAAGATACCATCTTAGAGATTGGGGCTTCGCCATTTTCACTCATTCTCAGCTCTCAGCTTCACTGTTTTGACTTCGTTACTATCTCGCAGTAGACGGCTGGCTAGTGGCTAGTGGCTAGTGGCTAGTAGCCTAGTGCGCTTTTATGTCATATTGCCCGAAAATTACAAATATTAAATAAATAAAATGGGCTCACATGAAATTAGTGGGCCTACAATACAATAATGAATAAACATACGAGATACATTTTATTGGGGAGTTTATTACCGAAATGGTCCATCGACAATTGTTTAATTACCAATTTGGTCCTCAACAATTTTTTGTGCCCAATTAAGTCCCTCGACTTTGAAAATTTTAACCAATTTGGTCCTCCGTTTATTTTGTCGTTAAACATCCGTTAAATCGGGACCAAATTGATAATTTTGCTATAGTCAATGGACCAAATTGGTAATTTTTCTATAGTCAATAGACCAAATTGGTAATTAATTTTTCACTGAAATGGTCCATTGACTATAGTAAACTCACCAATTTAGTCCCTTGCCTATAGCAAATTACCAATTTGGTCCCGATTTTAATTGATGTTTAACGGCAAAATAAACGGAGGACCAAATTGGTTAGAATTTTCAAAGTCGAGGGACTTAATTGGGTACGAAAAATTGTCAATGACTAAATTGGTAATTTCGCAATAGTCGAGGGACTATTTCGGTAATAAACTCTTTTATTGGGTAACAAAGGCTATCTACTACACTTTATCACACTCTTTTTTTCATTTTATTGCAAAGTATTATTAAATATCGTGTGTTTGAAAACTTAAAATTGATTTTTGAAAATTATTTTTTACATTTTTAGTGTTTAGAAGAGTCTGGAAAATTGAAGTCGACGAAAATTATTTCTGAATTAAAAGAAAACAATGTTGTTTTGGGGGACTTCTGTCAAAATTTGACGGAAGTAATTTTTCGGAGCAAACTTGCACGAAAATTTTGACTGCTTCACCGTGTTGGGAATATTTGTAATTAGGTTTTGATGATACCAAAAATGTGTTAGAACTTATTTGTAATTATTAGTCTCCAAAAGAAGAAAATGAAGAAACATCAAGTTCAGTAAACTGCTACAGTAAGGTTCAGTAAACTGCTACAATAACTTCGAGAGGTGCTACAATACCATCCGCAGGAAACGTTTTTGAACGGAGTTTTGAGGCCAAAGAATAACATAAAAATCCACGAGAGGTGGATGGGAAAGGAGTTTTGATGTCATAGAAGAAGGATATAACTCACGAGAGGTGGATTGGAAAGCCAAAAGACTCGTGAGAGGTGGATCAAAATGGCTGCGAGACATCAAATTTTCGAGAGATGCTACAGTACTTTTGCTACAGTGAATTCGAGAGATCGAGAGTTCGAGAGATCGATCGAGAGGTTCGAAAGATCACAAGAGATGAAAACTCGATGCTACAGTGAAATTGCTACAGTACTCGAGAGGTAAATAGTACTATTGCTACAGTGACATTAATAGTACTATTGCTACAGTAATCACGAAAAATACTCAGATGAAATTGGTTCAATGAGTATTATTCTAGCAAGAAGACTTTTGGAAGAAGAAGTTGCGAGAGGTATGAAGAAATCCTTCAAGCTAGTTCAAGATTCAACTAAGGAATTAATTATACACTTGGAAGATGTCACATGGGAAAAGGTAATATGGGTGACAATATTTTATTTGAAAGAGTTCAAATAAAATTCAAAGTGATCAGGAGAAAGCTAAAGATGGAGAATGGGCATGAATATTTTATTCAAGAAAGATGGGCTCAAGATAGTGGAAAGAATATTAAATCAAGCATGAAGACAAAGTTTCTTATCAACATGCAAGATACCATACGGAAATTATGGGAGTGGAATATTTTATGGAAGACTTCAAGTGGGATTTCAGATCAAGCTAGCACATGGGATACAAATTAAGGTGGAGCTTCAACGGGTAAAGTATGAAGACTTGAACAAGGAAATATTTTATCAACTCCACTAAGCACGTGAAGGAGACAAAAATTAATGTGGGTTGTTTGGCAGATTTGGACTGCTGCCAAACGGTCAAATTAGCAACGGGAATATTTCTTCCCAAATATAAAACCCCAAGGCTTAGAAGAAAAGACGAGTGAATACCAAGGGGGAAAACAAGACAGTGAATGCACATAAAGAAAAGAGAGGAAAAGCTCAGCTTCGAGACATAAAATTCCAGTGTGCATATTCTAAGCTTAAAAGATAAAAGAATCACTTTGATTCTTTTACTAGTCCAGCACAAACACAACAACACCAACTTTCGAAGGGAAGTTTTGAGTAGGCAGTGAAGGATAGGTGGACGGTGCGGCTATCTTCTATCTCAAGGATTGTCAGACAGTGAAGGATAGGAAGACGGTGCGACCATTCGCTATCTCAAGGATTGTCAGGCAGTGAAGGATAGGAGGACGGTGCGGCTGTTTTCTATCTCAAGGATTGTCAAAAAGGGAAGAAGCGGGTTGCTTCTGTCCAGACTTTGTATTGGTGATAATACATAGTGGATTTGCTCCTTGGAGTGAAAGGAGAACAGTGGACGTAGGCTGCGTTGGCCGAACCACTCAAATTCCTCTCTTGCACTTTACTTTACTGTTATTATTATTATTGTGCAACTAACCCCATAACTCTTATTCACACGAGCACACAATTTACAAAACGCTACAATCATATTTTACGCAAGCTTGAGACTTCCGCTGCAAGGAAATTTATTTCCTTAATTCTTTTCAGCTCACTTTGAGTTAGAATCGAAAATTTGATAAAGTCTATTCAACCCCCCCTTCTAGACTTTATAGCTTGCTCATCCGGGACCAACACACCGGTTCTGGAAATCATAGAGTAGTGATCTCTAGTTTCGACGCTTTTTTTTTTCATACACCAACAGTAAACAAAAATACGACTCTCACTTTTAATTAAAAGTCAATATTGACCGAGTCATTTTTTTGCAGTAACTAATAAATTTTAAATTATTGTAATTATAATTGTTTAATATAATTCAAACTAAATATTAAATACGGAGTATATTTAAAACTCTATTGGATTAATTAAATGAATTTTTCCTTCAAAATAAAAAACAAAAAATTAAAGGAACTTTAAATCGATACGAACTCTATATTTATTCTCTTACCCCTCGCCCTCCATTCCATTAATCTCTATGGCACCACCGTTTTATTCATCACTTGGCTCACGAACTTCAAGTTTTTCATGTTTGCCTTCAATGGTACGTGGCCCTCTCTCTCATCCTCACCCACCCCCAACCCCCAACGGTGAATCTAGAGGTGTGGGCAATGGGGCAGCCCCGATTGCTCTTAAAAAAAATTGTCACATACGATATTCAACAATGTACACCTAAAGGCACAAAGATGTGAAACAATTATTGAAAAGACTAAATTTAATATAATACCATAAACACAAATCATAAATGATCATAAATAATAAACGAGCAAACAAGATTCAACTCCAATTAGTAATTAGTGATCAAAGATTAACTGATCTTAAAAAAAAATCCGCAACCTATGATCTTCAACAATGTGCTTTAGAATACTCAACAATGTGTAGTCCAAGACAAAACAATATGCACTTTGAAGGTACAACAATATGCTCTTGAAAGGTTCAACAATGCGCTATTGAAATGCTTAACAATGTGCTCTTGAAATGTTCAACAATGTGTACTTTAAGGCAAAATAATATACACTTCGAATACACAACAATGTGTCCTGGAATGCATAATAATATACTCTATAAGACTCAACAATGTGTTCTAGAAGGTCAACAATATGCACTGAAATACACATTTGTGTGCTCTAAAAGACACACACACACATACATGCATACATACATACATACATACATACATACATACATACATACATACATACATATATATATATATATATATATATATATATATATATATAATGAGGAATAAAATTATGTCATATGTCCTGAGAGCATTCTTATCAATGTGGTTATTTCACGAGCTTCGTTCTCCTTCTCTTTCTTCTCCTCTCTCATGCCAAGTTGAATTTTATTCTGATATTATCCCCCAAATATGCATCAATGTGGATGCTCTGAAAACAAAAACAACAACCCAATTGGTTGGATGTAAAAAAGTTTTTATATGAAGTTAATTTATTAAAATTTGAGGAAAATACCATTTTCTCTTGTTTGGTTCATGAATTTAATTTTCTATCAAAATATAATTTTACACATTTGAGGAAAAAGTTTTCCAAACTCAAGATTGGCGCTTGGCAGAGACATGTGAAAAAGCACGTCAGAGATTCAGGATCTCAGGGTACAGATAGATAGCTGTTCCCTTCACAATTTTACATGCGACTTTAAATTAAATACCCCAAAATGTTATATATTTATTAAAAAGGGAAAACCAAATCCATAACTACAACTACCGTTCCACGCCACGTCCCTTCCAAAGAGATTCTCTGTACTTCAGACATCGCTAAATTCTCAATCTTCAATCCATCGTCTTCGATCCAACTTTTTCAGACTCTGTACCTCTCAACAACAGCAATAATTGCTTCAATTATTCCTCAATTATACCCGCAATCTTCCTTTTTTCCGATTCCCCCTCTCCCAAGTCTCTCTATGTTCTGTACTCTTTTGAAACCCTAACAATCGTCAATGGCGGAGCCACCGAGAATTATCACCGCCGGCGCCGGAGAGACGAACGGATGCAGTCCGCTGGCGTTGCAGACGAGCTCGCGGTCCGTGACGGAGACGGTGAACGGCTCGCACCGGTTCGTGATCCAGGGGTACTCGTTGGCGAAGGGGATGGGGGTGGGGAAGCACATCGCTAGTGACAATTTCTCCGTCGGTGGTCACCAGTGGGCTATCTACTTTTACCCGGACGGTAAGAACCCCGAGGATAATTCCGCCTACGTTTCTGTTTTTATCGCGTTGGCTAGTGAAGGGACGGATGTTAGGGCTTTGTTCGAGCTGACTTTGCTTGATCAGAGTGGCAAGGGAAAACACAAGGTTCATAGCCACTTCGATCGCTCCCTCGAGAGCGGCCCCTACACCTTGAAATACCGCGGCAGCATGTGGTAATCTCTTCATTTTTTTTAAAAAAAAAAAATCTTTGCTTAATTATATATTTTCCGTGTTTTCCTGGCTCAAAATGATGTTGCTAGTTTATGACTTTAGTTCATTAGAATTCAGGAATTGAAAGATTCAGATGGCATGTCTTGACTTTTTCAGTATCTGGTTGTGTAGGTTCTGTTCTTTCATTATGCTGAATTAAGTGTTTTTTTTGGAATGCAAAATTAATGGATCTCCTTACCAATTATATATTAGATGTACTATATTCAGACAGTAATTCAACAAGCAATGCTAGAATTACTAAATTTGTTAAGAACTTATTTATATCTTCAATTTGACATTTTCATTGCATGAAGTATTAGCAGGGTTGCAAAAATCGCGCCTAGGCGCCGATTAAGGCGCTAGGCGGCCCCCGTCGAGGAAGGCCGAAATCGGCCTCCTCCGCGGCCCGCTGCCTAATGCGGTCTAGGCGGCTGGCTAGGCGGTCTAGGCGGCGCCTAGACCGCCTAGCCGGCCACCCCCGTCTCAGCCCTCTTTTTTCTTTTCGCCGGAAAGAAGAAACTGGTAAACTAGTCGTCGGACGGAGCTACAGACGACAGAGAAGAAGATGGATGGCGAAAGAGGCATGCGACAAGATTTCTGAGTTGTGAACTTGGATCGCATAGCTTCCGCTTTCGGTGAAGATGTCGACGCCAGCTAAGAGGTTGGATGGCGTAGCTTCCACTTCCGGCGGTGGAGGTTGGAGGTTGAGGTTTCAGATCTGTGAGTTGGAGACGCGAGGTTGGCGCGATGGTCGGACGTACGGGTGGTCGGCGATGTTGAGGTTTCAGATCTGTGAGGTTGCTGGTCTGCACTGTGTCTGGATCGGAGGTCGCCGGTCGAAATGGAGAATTGGACTGACGGTCGCTGGTCTGTACTATGTATTCTGTGTCTGGTCTGTACTCTCTGTCTCTCTGTAGCATGCTTTGGCAGCTTTGGTAACATAAAACATTTAATGAGAGCCTGGGGTGCTTTCTTGGATTTGGGAGCTTGGAGTTGCTTTCTTAATACTTGATATACAAAATAAAAAAAAAAATAAAAGAGAATTAAATCGGGCGCCTAGGCGCCGGAACCGCCCCCTTGGCGCCTAGGGGGCGCCTAGCGTCTTTTGCAACATTGAGTATTAGTGCTGTGGTTTATATTGAGTCAGTGTGTTAATGAGTTTGTTAGATTTCAAACAAACAATTGATTGTTGAATAGAAAATTTTAAATTCATTCAACCAGCTTCTAGTCTTCTATCAATGATTTTTTCTTCAATGCAACAAGTACTTAAATAGTGTGAATGTTGGGGCAGTACCCCACTGGTCTATTGGGCCAGCCACTCTGCACATGCCCAGGTCGAAAATCTGAGAGGTTCTTAGAGTTGCATTAAGATTGGATCAGAGAGCTATTCTAGCTACAAGTGGGCTGCCAATTGGAGTTATACAAGGACCGAGGAGTCCAGCCTAGTTGGGCACCCAACTGGTTTTCCTGGCCTAGAATTTGCCTTCTTAATCCTAATTGGCTTGCCATATAATGATGTGGCAGTGATTTATGCAACTCTAGGGCTGTTGTTACTTGCAAAGCAAAGTATTTATTAATTTTAGTATAGCAAGTATATCTTAGGAAGTAGTTCTCTATTCCTAGGTTGGGAAGGCGGCAACCTGAGTTATGCACTTAGGGGCAGTGTGTCTCACCTATTTAAACAGTGTTCACAATCACACAATATCTAGTACATCTTAAGCGTTATAAAACACCTTTGTGTTGAAAAACATGTGAGGAAATTCAACAGACAAGCATGCATAGAAATATGAAGGGTTGTTGGCTTTTCCTAAGTTGGGTATCTTAGGTGCCTTTTTGTACTAGTATACATATGTTTGCGCTCCACTTTTATACAATGCAATAAAATATGCTCCTTTTCTTCTCTAAATTCAACATGATATTAAAGCCATCCTAACCTTATCTTTTATGGCAAAGAAAAAGGTGAATAGTGCTGACTGCCTGTTGGGCAGTTATTTTTTCAAAAATAGTCATTACTTAGTATTGTTTTTACAAAATTGGAGCCCCTAGTCCTCTCGAAAAGCTTGGATGATCCTACCCATTTTTTTGGCTATCAAAGTCCTCTATACACTCTCTCGTGCACCACCATGCTCTGCTTTCCTCACTGCCACAGCCCACATGTTGGTGGGTGTGACCACCTCTGGCGACCTTTTTCAATAAAATTCTCCAGTTTTACTCACGACCTTTCTACAAATATCCTATAAAAGTTTCATCCAATTCTAGAAACAATGGTTGAAAGTTTCAAGTGCAAGTTAAAGTTTCAAGTTTTTCCAAAGTTTCAAGTTTAAAGTGTCCATGACGTCGTGTTCAAGTGTTCATGTTTAAGTCTTCAAACTTGTGTTCAAGATGCCCATGTGAACGTCAAAGGTTAAGTCAAGTGCGTAGCAAGCTTGGGGCACATGTGGCCCCAGCTTGAGGTGGAGTATTGAAAAACATGTGAGGAAATTCAACATACAAGCATGTGTGGAAATATTAAGGATTGTTTGCTTTTCCTAGGTAACTAGGTTGAGAGTCTTAGGAGCCTTTTTGTACTAGTATATATATGTGTGTGCTCCACTTTTATATAATGCAATAAAGTATGCTCCTTTTCTTCAAAGTTCAAATTTTAATGCTCATTTGCTGGTTGGTTATGCTATGTTGAGAGTGAAACAAGTATGAATGAATTAGGCTCATTCCTGACCTGGATGTTTGGTATGCTATGTTTAAACAAATGTATTTAATAATTCATGCATCTCTCACCTTAACTTCTCTTATTATTATTTTTTTATGAGGCTGTTTTGGATTAAATTGTCTGTGCTAAATCTTAAAAAATATATTTATGATTTATATTTGATCTTTTGAGGACCAATGGACTGAGTTTGAGCAGTAGACCTATGGATTTGAGCCAGCCTTCTCTATGAACACATCAGATTGTTGTATCTATAGCCTCTTTTACCAAGAATAACTGTGTTAAACTTTTGCCTTCACTGCTTTGCAAGCATTATGATCCAAGGAACTTTGAGTTGGCATTTTTATTATTTGATACCATTTTTGCCTTTATTCCCAGTGGCTTCTGCTGCAACCCAGGATTGCTGTTGACTTTTTTTATGTTGAAATTTGTAGGGGATACAAACGCTTTTTCAGGCGAACATCGCTAGAAACTTCAGATTATCTTAAAGATGACTGTTTGAAAATTAATTGTACTGTTGGAGTTGTACGTTCTACAATAGACTGTTTAAGCTTGCCTTCAATTCAAGTCCCAGATTCTGACATTGGTGCACATTTTGGCATGCTTTTGAATAATATGGAAGGCTCTGATATTATTTACAATGTGGCTGGAGAAAAATTTTATGCCCATAAATTGGTTTTGGCTGCTCGTTCTCCAGTTTTTCACTCACAGTTACTTGATGTAGCAGATAGTGATAAGCAGGAAATTGTAATTACTGATATGGAACCCAAGGTCTTCAAGGTTAGCAACAGGGCATATACTTTCTTTTACTGGTTGTGTGGGATTGGATTCATCTTCCCTGCAGCGGGTTTGTGAATTGCCTTTGATGTATCTATTTATCCATTAACTGCTGTATAGATGTTGACAGTAATTTTATGTGGTGTGCCACAGGCAATGCTGCACTTTGTATATAGAGATGCTCTTATGGAAGATGACCTGGAAGCATCTAGCCCTTCATCCATTCCTTCTGTATCTGATACATTAACTGCAAAATTGCTAGCAGCAGCAGATTGTTATGATTTGGGAAGACTCAGGCGGATGTGTGAAGCTCGTCTATGCAAAGATATCTCTGTGAACACTGTTGCAAACATTCTTGCTCTTGCTGATAGTTATCATGCCACAGAACTCAAAGCTGTCTGCCTTAGATATGCTGCTGAAAATCTTTCTGGTATGAGCCAATTGTGTTCCTTGATTCTATCCAATATTCTCTAATACTGTATTTACTTGAAAACTTTCGTAATATTGTATATTCTAGGAAGGAAGATAATCTATTCTGTTGTTCATATGATTTTTTTGTGCATGAAACCTAAGATCTTTTAGAGGCTTCTATCATCTCAAACACAATGTCTGTGGTTTCCTTATTTTTGCAAGGGTTTGCACCCAAAACTCTTTCTTGATCATATCTCAGTTACAAGGATTTCTCTACCTCCACACAATTCATGCCCTTAATAATTTTTGCTAGCTGTTCAACATCTCCAGTGTGGTTTCTGTTACTGTTGGCATGCACAACATTTTCACTAGAGGATTTACCAGGAAATGAATTACAGTTAATAAGATAAAGATAAGTTAGGTTTAAGTGGCATGATGGCTGGTGTGGCATTTGTTTTCCAATCTGTTTTAACAAGTTGCAGAGTTATTAAAGTTAGAAAAACTAAACATGCCCTTCTGGCTGATATATATTTGGCTTCTTGGTGCCAGCTGTCATGCAGTCAGATGGCTTTGAATACCTAAAAGAAAACTGTCCTTCACTCCAGTCAGAACTTCTGAAGACAGTAGCTGGTTGCGAGGATGATTGCAGCAGTGGAGGGGCAAAGTCTCGGAGTGTTTGGGCACAGCTTTCAGATGGTGGTGATACCAACGGAAGAAGGGTACGTCAACGAACCTGATTTACATGGGAATCTTAGTTGTTCTTCTTCTGTATAATGCGTCAAGAAGAAGTCAAGAAGAAATCTTGGGACACGATAACAGTCTCATAGAATGAATTCATAGTTTTTGTGAAAGGGAGTACGTAATAGCACAGATGTATGATGGTGTTAAATAGCTGGGGGGCCAAGTAGTCAAGGTGGGAAGTTTGACACTAGTACCTTATCTGCCACTGCCTCTGTAATTAAGGATATTGTTTGTTCTTGTTAACTGCTTTCTGACAAAGATTTCTGCTACCAATACTGTAATTATGTCTTGATCATTCTATGTTGTTAAGCTGTTGAACGAGGTTCGTAACTACATGTAGCATGCACGAGTTTTGTTGATTGATGTGTTGATACATGTTAGAATTTAATTTGATTTTTTTGGGGGGGTTATATTTGAATGTATGAATTTATCCCAGACACTAGTTTGGTAACACCTTGTAATGTTGAGTTTAGTTGGATTGAAGTGAATTGTGGAGGTTTTGTTGAGTTAGTTTGTAGTTGTTTTGGGTATTTTGTGATCCATTT
Organism: Ipomoea triloba; assembly: GCF_003576645.1. Classification (NCBI taxonomy): domain Eukaryota; kingdom Viridiplantae; phylum Streptophyta; class Magnoliopsida; order Solanales; family Convolvulaceae; genus Ipomoea; species Ipomoea triloba. The sequence continues at coordinate 34,989,702 of NC_044919.1, read as the reverse complement.
TTCCCTTCCCATATATCAACGAAATATAAGAAGGGGTAATTGACTTAAAAGAGTAATGCTATAAACCTCTTCAGTATTGTTCCTAAAAACTTCTCTTTTTGATAAGATTATCATCTGATTGGTAGTTAAATTTATTTTTAATTGGTGGTAAGGTTACTCAACACTCAATGAAAGTCACATCATTAGTTGAAAGTTTGAAGGAAAAATTTAGGAAGGGAAAAAGAGTATTTTTCTTGACAAAAATGTTTAAATATTCAGATGGTGTTAGTTTAAGTATTAAAGTGTTTGATCCATTGATGATTAATATATTTAGATGAATATAAAAATTAACACATTTTAAATAATTAAAAATTCAAATCTAATTGACTTTTATATTCAATGCTCAAAGTAAGGGACTGAAAAAGAAAAAGAAAAAAAAAAGACACAATACTTGGAGGACCAAAATAGAAATCGCCTGGGGCTAACACAGCCAAGTGAAGAAAGACATGTAATCTGATCCTAAAAGGTACCCACACAATCTTTCCTCACATATTTTCCACCATTTTCAGACTGACAGACTGAAACTTGGAAAAATCTGACAAAAACTGAAATATATCTCTTACCCAATATAGACAACACACACCTTTTATCAAACCCATAAAGCAATTTTCTATATATGGTAAGGCCCAAGTCTGATTACTGAACTGACCAAATACAGACCTGAAATTGTGCATGCAACATGGGAAACAATCATTACCATATTATGAAACAAATGTATATTCAATACACAAATGAGATAATTTCATTTTTGGTCCTAGATTTATAGGTGACAATTCACTTTTAGTCTCTTTTTATTAAAACATCCTCATTTGGTTTTAGTATTATTGCGACATGATCATTTTTAGTCATCCATCAACAAAATCGTCAAAATATCGTTAAATACAAAGGCATTTCGATATTTCCAAACATCATTGAATTTAACGATATTTAAATTGTTTTGTTGGTAAAGGACCAAAAATGGTCATGTCACAGTAATACTAGGACCAAAAGTGGATGTTCTAATAAAAAAGGACTTAAAGTGGACTGCCACCTATAAATCTAGGACCAAAAATGGAATTAACTCATACACAAATATATTAAAAATTTACTTTATATTCAGAGAAAGTACATTATTTGAGTAATAAAAGTACATTATTTTGTATAATGCACATTCAGTACACAAATAATGTACTTTTAGTTTATTAAAAATGCACATTTTGTTATGGTCCACACAGCAGTTGACCATGACCCATACAATAATTTGCCCATGGAAACACACAACAGATGCATAATAAATTCAGGGAGACAACCATAATAAGCACACTATTATTTTGGTTGGAGACAGTACATGTTTTTGGTTGAGTCACAGCAATGTCAATAAGCTGCTACTAACTCCTCTGATGCCACAGAGATGAATGCAAATTTGATTAAAAAAAAATACAACTGAAAATGTGGTAGCAATGCGCCAATGCCATTAGCAGGATCATCTGATGGGAAAATTGCGTGGGAGACCGACCAACTGACCTATGTTCGTTCAATAACAAAACATTCTTTCTTGGGCAACTTTGAAACTATAATTTTCTTTCAATCCCAAGAAATCAATTAGAAAGTGGACATGGCATCCCAAGCACAAGAATCTTGACCCGTTGAAGTAGTCACCGCTCCCATTTTTTTGCAGTCCTTGCTAAAATCATCAAAGAGGACTGCACCAAATGCATCTTTTAGGATTGAGTGGTTTTTACCATGATCTGCCTTCATGTCGAAACAATTTGAATCAAGCAAGAAGTCCGGTCTGGAAAACATCTCGTCCTGGTTTGATGCATCATTCTTGTCATCACATTGTACTGATGCTGAGCCAGCATCCTCTTGCTTAACTTTGTCTCCTAAAAAATCATAGTAATCCCAAAATTTCACATTATGAGAGAATACACAGTTTAGGAATTTAACAAAGAATAAATATCCCTCACCTGGCATTGTTTCAACTGACTGGGGCTCATCTAATGAACTTCCACTGATAGCGGTGTATTCACTAAACACCGATGCAACAGAATGACCTAGAGGGGAGATTGGGTCTCCATAGGCTTCCAATTCTGTGCCATGAAGATCTGGACATGAACTATCCATTATGTCACCAGGCATCATGAAAGCACCAGAGGTCTGTTCTGATGAATTACTTTTTGTATGCTTCAAAGTCTGCGACTCATAAAGTACAGCGTCAAGCAGGCCACTGTTTCTTGGAGAAAGACTACCTGATCCAGTATTATGTTCGGTTGGAGGCGACTGAATCAAAGTGTCAACAGACTCTAGAGAAGGGAGAGGGGAGGAAGGTGAGCCCCAGCTACCCATCTGACTTTGGAATGAAGGGAGCTCCATCTTCTTTGCCCATGTGGGCTCCAAAGAAGAGGAGTTGCCATTTAAAGAGGCATGGCTGCCAGAAATTACACCCGAGAATGATGAGTGACCAGATGCAAGATTTTGATCGTACGCAGAAGAAAACCCAAAGGATTGTGCAATCTCTACAGAACTGTCATTCTGATATGGACTGCAGGCTGGAAGAATATCACTGGCATTGACATTTAAACCAGGGAACAAGGGCTCTGATCCCCGTATTCGTTTAGAAGGGTGCATGGTTGACAGGACCGACCTGTTGCCATAAGAAGAATTGAGACCATGTGCCAGCAGGCTACTTGCAGGAATATCAAGCAAGCTACTGGAAGGAATCTCAAGAAGTGCAGGTGGATACAACTGCTGATTCACCTCCAAACTCCTGAATTCCACAGCTGGGATCTCAAAATTGTTGATCTGCAAAAGATCAGGATGGTGTGTTCCCCCATTTGGGAATGTGCTGAAATCTTCATTTTGTTTGCTCTCATTTAAGGCTTTCAAACAGATATCTGGAGGATATATTGGCAAGCCAGCACGTTGTCTTCTCTTAATTCTGGTATTCCAATAGTTCTTTATCTCATTATCTGTGCGCCCAGGCAACTGAAAGGAAGAGGACAACGGCAAGATGGGCTAAGCAATAGTCAACCACAAACATTAACTACATATACAGATGAAATTAGTCTTGATTAATGATGGGAATTTCTGTACAGCAGACCTAAATGAACATGCCAATCAGCAGAAAGATTCTCCTAAAAAGGTTTCCCATCGTAGTTTGTTTTTAGAGATGGAAAATAAAACCTTCTGACTCACAGAGAAACAAATAGGATTTTATAATTACAAGAACCTAACCTAAGTTTATGTGTTTAGAGAAGCAAGAAAAAAAAAAAGCAATAAAACACAAAATTTTCTACAAAAACATGTCACGTCCTTGAATTATTCAGAAGGTTAAAATATAAGTTATATTAATAAATTCATAAACAGAATTTTTTGGCAGCAAAATCACAGGAAACAAATTACTTAAGGTTATAGTAATTGCAAAATATTAGCATGGAGGGAGAAGATATTCATGAGCCACTATAAATATGCAGTCCTAGGTGTAATGCTAGGAATCATGAATTCCATCATGCAAGAAAACAACACTCTCCAGCTAATTGATGTGGTTGTGTTTCTACATCCATGAATTGCATGAAGTATTAGTTAGTCAAGAACTGGAGAGCAAAAGAATATTAAATTCCTTTACTTTTCCTTTCTGTTCAGGCTGCCATTTTGGGTTTAGGGTTGCAGTTGGGGAGTGGGGGTAATTGGACGGTCATAAGTTTCCATATATGCAAGCTATTTCATTACTCGTATAAATATGTATACCAGCAAAACACAATCAAGACCATAGAGGAAAAGGGTTATAAAAAAATATCTTGAATTTTCACCTAATTTCTTGAGGCTGGTATGTTTAGATATAAGAAACAGGTAATATTTCTGGATAGTTCTGACTTAAATCTGGACAAACTCCCAACTGCAGAAGACACATGTGGAATTAGTGGCTAAGAGGAGAAATTGGATAGATCAAATGAGGGATCATACACACCTCAGCAGCCATTCGCGCCCATTTGTTTCCCATTTTAGCATGGAGTTCTATAATGCGGCTCTCTTCCTCTGGAGTGAATGCTCCTTTCTTTAGATCTGGTCTCAGGTGATTTGCCCATCGCAAACGACAACTTTTTCCACAGCGAGCAAGCCCAGAATGCTTCTGCACAGCATTCCAGTTCCCCTCTCCATGTTTTGTTACATATTCTACTAAAATTGCATCCTCTGCAGATGTCCAGGGACCTTTCTTCAGCGCTTTACCTCCAACGCTTCCTGCATTTCCCCCACCAGTAGTATCTTCACTTATACCACCTTTTGAAGTCATTTTGTCCTCACTTTCGGTTTTCATGCTTGAATCCTGGAATGAAGAATAATAATGAGTCATTTTGTCCTCACTTTCGGTTTTCATGCTTGAATCCTGGAATGAAGAATAATAATCAGTCATTTTGTCCTCACTTTCGGTTTTCATGCTTGAATCCTGGAATGAAGAATAATAATCAAAGGTCAACACATCAACAAATGTGAAAGAGTCTCATAGACCCATGGTCAAGTGTTCAATCTCAATATCCCTCTGATCGACCAAAAAATAAACGCCAAAACACAGTTTCAAAATCAACAGTATGGTGATTTACTGATTTATGAACCCATGTTTAGAAATTAGAAAGCTGTTCAATACATGTGAACTCAGCAATAATTTGGAGATAAAAAGCACACAGAGAATTGTAAGAATCTAATAAACTTGGAAACATCATGACTACCCTCTGCCCCCAGTATCTAACAAACACCCCGGTTAACAAAAGGAAAAAGGATCAAACTTGTACAAAATTATAACTGAGTGAATAATGTGCTTCTCCACAAACTGATCAATAGAAAGAAAGAATAGACCGCACACAAAGGCAGGTAAAGAAAAATGCATGATCACTGACACACAAGCACACAGGTTTAGCTGACAAAAGAAAAGCAGAGCCCCAATACAAGCAAGAACTCAACCATACATGCCACCACGCCTACACTTAACTTAGCTCTTCAGTTTTAGCTAAGGGATCTGAAATGCACCATGATCAAACTAAGAAGAAAACAAGAATTACAACACATTTCAACTTAAAACACATAAATTATAAACAGAAACACAATGTTTAAAACATATTAATATATTCAAAACACACTCATGCTAAAATCACAAAATAAATAGGAGTAAAGCATTCTGAAGTAGTGGCAGGGCTACTCATAATACAGATAACAGAATCCACACAGAACTTAAGAACAAGACGTGAAATTAACATTCAGATATTCATAATTAAAACATAGAAAGCACAGAATAGTAATATGATCAGCGATTTCAGGCGTAGAAGAATTACGGATTCAATAATGAGCTCAACATTCTATATTTAACCGAACTATTGTTCATGTATGGAAACAATGATTAATCATCAGATATTTAATTACCTGATATCTGAGGTAAGAAAGCTGGGGAAGGTGATCGGAGCGAGTGACCGCCGAGACCAGTCCCTCAAAAGCTCACAAAGATCCAGTCAAATTGAACCAACGACACGACACCTAAACTAGCTTAAACCCGGAAATTCCAAATTCACCAACAAAATACTAAAAAAAAATCAAAAATCAAAAATCAAAATGGCACCCTATTAAAGAATGAATCAAAATCCGAAATTCGAAGTTCTATGAATGTGAAATGAAAATTAAAGCCAGATACGTAAAATTAATCATCAAAAAACAAAAAAATAAAAAATCAAACTTTCAAGAACAGAAAAATCAAGCGCTACGACGGTAGGTGAGAGAAGAAATTAAGAGCAAGATCCAATTAATGTGCTAAGAACGCGAGAGAGAAGGTGCCAGCTGATTATGGAATTCTGAAAGCGAAGGAAAAACGGATGAGAGAGAACGGGAGAGAGATGGCGAGAAATGAGAAGAAATAGAGGAGAGACTGAGAGAGATGAGGGATACTTAACACCTCATTTATAGATTTTGATTTTGATTATAATAATTATTATAAACAAAATAATTAGCTACTCTTCATTTAATTAAATATTAAACTTGGATAGTTTACTTAAAATACAAAATACAAGTTTCAACGCTCTTATAAATATTCCTCTCAAAAGATTCTTCAACATTTCATAGTTTTATAAATTATATTAAACCTTCTTTCAAAAAAATAAATTATATTAAACCTGCTTGCCAAAACCTTGTGGTCAAGTGGCATCCAGTGTCCCGATTAACACTCCCATAGTGGAGGCAACTGTTGACTCGTTGTGCAGTAGGTTGAGAAAGTAGCTATAAACAAATACTACATTGTAACCTGAGTCAGTAATACTCAAAAAAAATATTAAACTTGCTTATAATATATTTAGCTTATTAGTTAATTTTGACTTATTTGATCATTATTAGCTATTTGAATTGGTTAACCAATCAATAATTTAATATAAATGTTTGATTAATTAGCTTTTCGCAACAACTTATTACTCTAAAATGCTATAATTCAAAAACGTGCTCAAAACATCTTTTTCGATCAACTTTTTGAAAAATATCATTTTGCACGTAATTATCTATTAGCTAGCACCTAATTATTTATCTAACATCTTTTCACGATAAGTTAATGTTATCAACTAATTAAACTACTAACACAGTCAATTATAAGCTATTATCTAAAATCTATTTACCAAACACTCCATTATATAGATTAGAATGAATATTCTTCTGAAAACATCCTTCAACATTTAATAGTCTTATAAAACATCTTAATTAAGCTACATTTTCATAATACATTAAAAAAAAAAAGGTTAAAATTAGTGCTTTTAGTTCCATGAATTTCATGAATAGTCCAAATTGTGATAGTAACTTCTCGTTGCGTCATTAATTTACTCTTTTTAAAACTTAGAAGAATAATTTTTCCCCCACTTTTTGGATAAATTTCAAAAATCAATTATTCCTAATTTTTTGCTATATTGGAAATAAGAAAAAGGAAATGTTAAGAAAATAAGAAGTTCAAAATATTATTTATTTCTTGTGGTTATTTGCCAGCTCGTTGGTTAAAGGCATGCTTCACCCAACCATTAAAGGATTAAAAGATGGGTATTATTTAGAGTATAATTCAAATATCAATTGTATTTTTTTTTTTGTAAATAAAAAAATCATGTAATTTAATAATAATGTGAGGTAGCAATCAAATTGCACGTGGCAATCAAACTCCTCTCCCCCAACACAATAATAGGTGCATCTAGAATCTATTGTGTGTACATGTACATAAGTTTGGTTTTTTTTTTTTTTCCTCTGAAGGTACTTTGTAGTTCGTACAATGTGTAGTAAATGGTAGACAAGAAATACATTTTTGTATTGGTTGTCTTCATCAACTTTGTACCTTAATAAAGGAGCAAAATTTTGTACTATAAATTTAAATTCAATTTTGAGTGGCATTATGAAATTATTTGTATGGTAAAGATCAAATTGTGATGCCACAACCCCACAAGTAATACCAATTACTTACATTTAACCAAAATTTGAACAAATTTCTTATGGGTATTTCATTCAAGGTAAATAATTGCAAAATGAAATACCATATCATATAATACAATATAATACCCCCATGAGGTATTATGAGATCAAATAGTGCAAATCACTTTCAACTTAACTAGAGACTTACATATAACTCATAAGAGAGTGTTTTGCCACCCTTAAAGTCCTAACTGATATGAATAGTTTGAGCACTAAAAATACAACTACCTTAAAACCTTAACTTGTCGCAAGGGAGTGCTTTGCCACCCTTGAAGTTCTACCTATATATCATGAATAGTTCAAGGCCTATTAATGCAACTATATATATAGTAAAACGTACTCATGAATTGAAGGAATGAATTTCTATATACTTGAAGTCTTACCCTGCACAAACAAATTGAGTTTTGGAAGTAGAACTGTCTTAAAATCTATGAGAGAGTGTTTTGTCACCCTTAAGATCCTATATCCACGAACAAGCTCGATGTGTGGTTGACAATCGAACAACTAAGAAAACATGTGTTTAGACAAATAAAAAATGAAATTCAAGAAAAAAATTACATTTTTGGTCAATCAATTATTTAGGATTTTAAAATGTAGTTTTATACTTAATAGTCTTTCTAATTTCATTATAATATAATGAAAATGGAAAACTTAAAAAATAGTGAACAACATAGAAATTGTTTATAATAAATAAACAAATAAAGTGTTTTTTACCAACAAGGGTCTTTAGCTCAGTGGTAGAGCATTTGACGGCAGACCAAGAGGTTACCGGTTCGAACCCGGTAGGGCCCTTTATGATGTTTATTTTGAGGTGTTTACCATTAAAATTAACCAACAAAAGAAAAAAAAAAAACCTTTACAGTCCAAAGATCCATATATCAATTAGTTATTAAAAATTTAAAAAGAAAAATCTTACAGTCCAAAATCCATAACTTTATTAACTAGTTTTTTTTAAAATTAATCTTATTTATAAAATTTAATAATAATCTTACAGTCCAAAATCCTTAACTCAATTATGATGTGTTTGGTTCATGAGTTTACACACTAAAAATGTGAATCAAAATTATAGCTAGTGTTTGGTTGACATTCATTCGAGAAGAGTTTATTTATATTTGACTTAATTGTATCACATCATCATCTAATCTTTTAAGAAGCATTTTGAGTTATTTAAACTTCATGCCCTCTTTCCTTGAATCAAAATATAATTCAAATCAAGAAGTAATGGTCTGATGTTATTCCATTTCATGTAATATTTATAGAATTGATCCCACTATTTTTTTCCAATTATTAAATCTACTAAATTAATGACTAACATTTGTCCACACTTCTCGTGAAAAGTCTAATTCTCATTTGGACTTAATTAAAATCTAGTACAAAGAAACACTATGTATACATGCATGTATATATATAATATACTACAACTCTATATATTTTCTAGGAGACAAGATACATTTGTAAGTTGGCAATGAATGATGTATTTTATTATATCAAAATATAAATAAATTAATGTATATAACCCATTGTCAAAAAAAGAAAAATAATAATCAAAAGCTATAAACGAGAACATATAGTATACAATCAATGAAATTAAAATGCAGAACGTGATATATATAGTACGTGCATAAGTTAATTGGATCGTCTATCAGAATAGAGCTGCAAAACCCACAATTGCCAATCCAAGAAGGAAACTCTTCTTCAAGAATGTCACTGATGATCTTATGGCTGCACTATCATGATTGTTCCCACCTCCTGGACTTGAAGGAAACTTACCTGCATGTAACCCTCACATATGTCAATTTTTAACCCAAAACACACTTTTCGTTCCTATGTTATATGACAATTGTAAGATTCACCTGTGCGCCCGCACTATTGCAAAAATTCCCGCCTAGGCGCTAGGCGCTCCTAGACCGATGCGAATTGCTCCCTACGCATCCGCCTAGGTGACCGGCCGCCTAGGAGACCGCCTAGCGCCTAACTCGGCCGACTGGGCCGAGTTAACTCGCCTAACTCGGCAGAATTAGCCGAGTTAATTTGAGCGAGTCGGCCTTGTTAATTTTATTATTATATTTATATATATTTAAACTTATTTATTTATATAAGTAAGAGAAGTAAGAGATATATATTCAATATATATAATATAATATATGACATACACTCACACACATAATTAATTTTTTGTTTTTATAGGTCGCCGCCTAGAACCGCCTAGACCGCTTAGGCGCTAGGCGCTAGTCTAAGCGCCTACTGCAACCACAAGTATTGGTTGCGCTAACTTCTCGTTCCTAAACTAACTCATCATGTTGCAATTTTTTTTTAATCATTTTTTCTAACAGATCCCTAATATTTTGTTAGAAATAGGATTAAACTTGCAACTTTAGTTATAGCTTAGAGAGCATATGAGCACAATCAACAAGTAAGGACGAATCTAACAATTACCTTATAACTTATGGACGAAAAGTACAATTTTCTCATAAATTATAATAATGTATTGATGTACGTACCTGCAGGAGTAGTTGTAGGAGCCCCAACTGGGATACCAATTGCTGCAAAATTCAACCAACAACGATATAATAAAAATAAATAAAATAATAAATAAACCAAGCTTCTTGATGAATCCACACACCTCAATTAGGGGTGTAAATGAGCCGAGCTCGAACTTAGGGTGGCTTGAGCTCGAGCTCGTTAAGGAAGGCTCGGCTCGAGTTCGAGCTCGAGCTCGATCGAGCTTGAAAATTGATGCTCAAGCTCGAGCTCGACAATTTTCGAGCTGCTCGATTGTTCGAGCTCGATCTTGAGCTCGAGTTCGAACTTGAATTTGAGTTCGAATTCATACTCGAACTCAAGTTCGAGTTCGATTTTGAACTCGAATTTAACCTGTTTGATTTTAAATTCATGTTTCAATTAAAAATAAACTATAATATTATATGTATACACATATATATATATATATATATATATATATATATACACACATATATATATATATATATATATCGCGAGCGGCTCGTCGAGCCACGAGCCTAAGACATTAGAACTCGAGTTCGGCTCGAACTCGAATTTGACTGAGCTCGAGTCGAGTTTTGACCGAGCGGCTCGTGAGCAACTCGCGAGCCGCTCGGCTCATTTACACCCCTAACCTCAATTAATATGGATTTCTTTAATAAATAAAAAAATGAAAATGCTGGGTCATATATACGTTTCTTATACCTAAATGGCATATATAAATCTAGCAAGTTCGAAAATTGGGCTTCAAGTTGACTAAATTTATCGAGTTATGTTGGGCATAAGCTGGGTTGGTCGAATTCAGCCCACTTACTATGAAATGATATGACTAAATGACCTACTTATCACAAATTAATTTTAAATAGAATATGACAACAACAAAACTTTGTTATTAACTTAGAACAGTCACAGAATGAGTGATTTACCAGCATAGTGTTAGCTAGAATGAAGGGAAGGGAACTAACCTGAGCACAAGCTAGTAGAAGGCGTATTAAGTTTGCAGAGGGAAGGGAGGTCGAGAGCTTTTTTCATTTCAATTTTGAATCCGATCACATTCTCCGGGTCGGCGAGAAGCTGGCACAAGCAAACCGGCTGCGTCTCCACCATTCCGGCGAGTTCCGGGCAGCAAGCCTTCTTCGGCTCATTCAATTTGCTCCCTGCCTCCACAAATGTCAGGCAGTCCGACATGTTTATCAGCTCATTCACACAGTCGAATGTCCCAGCCGGCACCGGCACCGGCGCCAACCCCACCAGAGACGCCGTCGGGGACTGCGCCTCCGTGCCCGGAGCCGCCGCCAGAGCCACTAGGACTAGGAGGAGTGTGGCAACAATTTTTGTGATGATCTTAGTGGCTGCCATTGTTGTGGTCACTATAGGTTTAATTTGTGTGTGTGTATATAGAAAGGGATGTGACAAAATTATTAAAAGTTTAGGCAAAATTATAATAAGATTGACGTTTCTTGCACCGACTGCATACTACCAAACCATATATGTTTAATCAATGCGTTTTAATTAATTTTCTTCCTGCTTACACTTGCCATGCCAGCCATGCAATGCCCATGCATGCATTCTCTTCTACACGAAACTCAATAAACTAATATTATATTTTAGGCAAAAATTTGTGTGAAGCTGTCTTCGGGTTGGGTCAGTGTGCAAATGTGATACTTATACGCACAAATGTCATACTTATATGTTCAAATGTAATACTAATCAAGAATAAAATTTTTGTTACTTATGAGGGTAAATGTAATACTTTTACATTTCGATTTAAAAGTATTACATTTTTTTCTCAAAAATATTATATTTTTCCTTATAAGTAAGTGAAACATTACTTATTATGGAAAATATAATACTTTTGATGGAAAATATAATATTTTTACATAAAAAAATGCAAAATTATTACTATACATTTTTCTTCAAAAGTATTATGTAGTACATTTTTTCTTAGTGACAAAATTTTTATTCCAAATTAGTATTACATTTGAGCATATAAGTATGACGTTTGCATGTTGATTCAATCAAACCCGTCTCACGAATAAGGATCCACGAGACGGTATCACACAAGTGTGACCCTATATTTTATTGATCATTTTAGTGATTTTCAAGAAAAGAAAATAGAAAAGAGTACTCCTATTTGTTAATTTCCCATGTTAAGGATTTCATACAAGATGATGATGCACATAGAAGTATTTAATTTTACAAGACACATTAATTATAGATTTTCTTTTCTTTTCTTTCTTCCCGAAAATTTGCTACCCAAAAACGATTTTAACTCGTACGTCCAAAACCAGTATGATATTTAGTTTCACATGATGTTTGGTGGACTACCTAAGGTGTATGTACTGCTTATTACGGTGCAATAATAACTAGGGAAGTACATTAGTGGAAGGTACCGACCAACCACAAATATATATGACCCCTACACACTAATACATTAACTCCCATTATTTTCTTTGACTTTTATATTTATTTTTTTAAAATTACAATTTACAAATTAATAAAACGAAATGGTAATGCAGAAATTAGTTTGGATAGACAGAGTGGGAAACGAAGGCCTTATAGTCGTTAGCATTTCGCTTTCGTACGTACGTTTGACACTTTCTCGTATTCATTGATAAATACGATATTTCATCTAATTGTGAACTTATTTTGTACTGTACGTATTTGAGTTTATGTCAATCATCTTCAACTTTTTTGAAAGCATTTAAAGTGAACAAAGACTAAAAATCATTAATACCTAGTATTTATCTCAACTTAATCAAAATATACACACACACACAAAAAAAAAAAAAGGTACAAGAAATGTGCGTCCCATGTGAGATTATTGTGTGTCCAACCACAAGGTGGAAACCCACAAGTTTCAACGAATTATTAGGGTTTGGTGATTAATAATTCTGCAAGCTGGAAATGACTGGAATCCTATTCCTGCAGTAAGAATGTATGAAATTATATATATAAAGGGTAGAGGCTTGAAGTAGAAGAAGATCAGATCGAGGGAGTAGCCAATATTGTGTACATATTCACTTCTTTAATAATTAGTTTGAGGTGAATTAAAAATTAGGAATAAGGGTTAAATACGTCACTTAACTATACACTAAATTGTAATTAGGCCATCAAACAAAAAATAATAATTTAATTGGGTTCCTGAACTACACAAATTCATGCAATTAAACTCAAAATGACATGCCAAAGACCTTGTGATCTAGTGGCACCCGGTGTCTCGAAAAACACTCTCATATGGACGATGAGAGTGGGTTCGATCCTCAGTATTCTACATTGAAATTGTGCTGACGTGTCGGTTATTCATTTAAAAGATATTTTTTAAATAATTTTAAATAAAATAATTAATTAAAATTAAAAAATAAACAAACAGGGCCACCAGGTTTGTCTCCATGGCCGGACACCTGGTGGCCTAATACAAAAAACCTTTTCCTTTGGCAAAATAAGGAAAACCTTCCCTTATTCCCTTTTATTTGTTTTTTAAATTTCATTTATAATAATACTATTTTATTATTATTATTATTATTATTATTATTATTATTATTATATTATGAAATATATGTATGTCTTTATATGTAATTTTACATGTTAACCACTAAAATCAAACAATTAATTGTTTCAAACATTTTTATACAAATCACGGATACAATCTGCTAACACAATTCATTATATGTTAATTACTTACCGATAATCGATAACCGCCGATTGTCAAACAAGACATTTGTTTTTGTTTTTAATTTTTTTGTTTTTGTTTTTTTTTTTTTTTTTGGTTTGGAAGGAGAAAAAAAAAAAAAAAAAANCTCCTATTTGTTAATTTCCCATGTTAAGGATTTCATACAAGATGATGATGCACATAGAAGTATTTAATTTTACAAGACACATTAATTATAGATTTTCTTTTCTTTTCTTTCTTCCCGAAAATTTGCTACCCAAAAACGATTTTAACTCGTACGTCCAAAACCAGTATGATATTTAGTTTCACATGATGTTTGGTGGACTACCTAAGGTGTATGTACTGCTTATTACGGTGCAATAATAACTAGGGAAGTACATTAGTGGAAGGTACCGACCAACCACAAATATATATGACCCCTACACACTAATACATTAACTCCCATTATTTTCTTTGACTTTTATATTTATTTTTTTAAAATTACAATTTACAAATTAATAAAACGAAATGGTAATGCAGAAATTAGTTTGGATAGACAGAGTGGGAAACGAAGGCCTTATAGTCGTTAGCATTTCGCTTTCGTACGTACGTTTGACACTTTCTCGTATTCATTGATAAATACGATATTTCATCTAATTGTGAACTTATTTTGTACTGTACGTATTTGAGTTTATGTCAATCATCTTCAACTTTTTTGAAAGCATTTAAAGTGAACAAAGACTAAAAATCATTAATACCTAGTATTTATCTCAACTTAATCAAAATATACACACACACACAAAAAAAAAAAAAGGTACAAGAAATGTGCGTCCCATGTGAGATTATTGTGTGTCCAACCACAAGGTGGAAACCCACAAGTTTCAACGAATTATTAGGGTTTGGTGATTAATAATTCTGCAAGCTGGAAATGACTGGAATCCTATTCCTGCAGTAAGAATGTATGAAATTATATATATAAAGGGTAGAGGCTTGAAGTAGAAGAAGATCAGATCGAGGGAGTAGCCAATATTGTGTACATATTCACTTCTTTAATAATTAGTTTGAGGTGAATTAAAAATTAGGAATAAGGGTTAAATACGTCACTTAACTATACACTAAATTGTAATTAGGCCATCAAACAAAAAATAATAATTTAATTGGGTTCCTGAACTACACAAATTCATGCAATTAAACTCAAAATGACATGCCAAAGACCTTGTGATCTAGTGGCACCCGGTGTCTCGAAAAACACTCTCATATGGACGATGAGAGTGGGTTCGATCCTCAGTATTCTACATTGAAATTGTGCTGACGTGTCGGTTATTCATTTAAAAGATATTTTTTAAATAATTTTAAATAAAATAATTAATTAAAATTAAAAAATAAACAAACAGGGCCACCAGGTTTGTCTCCATGGCCGGACACCTGGTGGCCTAATACAAAAAACCTTTTCCTTTGGCAAAATAAGGAAAACCTTCCCTTATTCCCTTTTATTTGTTTTTTAAATTTCATTTATAATAATACTATTTTATTATTATTATTATTATTATTATTATTATTATTATTATATTATGAAATATATGTATGTCTTTATATGTAATTTTACATGTTAACCACTAAAATCAAACAATTAATTGTTTCAAACATTTTTATACAAATCACGGATACAATCTGCTAACACAATTCATTATATGTTAATTACTTACCGATAATCGATAACCGCCGATTGTCAAACAAGACATTTGTTTTTGTTTTTAATTTTTTTGTTTTTGTTTTTTTTTTTTTTTTTGGTTTGGAAGGAGAAAAAAAAAAAAAAAGAACAGGAAAAAGAAAGGGAAAAGAGGAAACTAGTACACACTTACAATATCTGAAGTATTTTGGAAATTCTGTAATTTCAACAAATTGATGGGTGGAAAGTGAGATTAGTAAGCAGTAGTCCACCATAACGAAGATGAGTTGATGACTCGTGAGCAGTCACTGAGTCAGCCAAGATTAAACCCGTAGCCAAAACCCAGAACCCCACTAGTCATCATCGCCATAATCCCAGAACCAACATTCCAGCAATCGGCATTAGACGGTGACGAAATGAAGAAAATACCGTTGTTGCTAATGGGTTGTGGGGGCGTTGGCCGCCAGCTCCTCCAACACATTGTTTCCTGCAGATCCCTTCACGCCAAATTGGTAATCTTTACCATCCAAACACTGTCTAGTTATAATCATATACTGTATTTGCTGTTGATTGTAGTTATGGTATTGATTATGCAGAAATATGTGATTTTTTTGAGCTTATATATTCTCAATGACTGTAGTTATGGTGTTGATAGCACTGTTTCAAAAATAGGCCTAGGCGCCCGCCTAGGCGTTAGGTGTCCCTAGACCGTGGCGATTTCCCTCCTAGGCGCCCACGCGCCTAATTTGGCCGCCTAGCTAGCCGTCTAGCGCCTAACTCGGCTAAGGTAACTTGTCCATTTTAATCGAGTTAACCGAGTTAATCCGGTAGGCCCAGCGTTGCTAATTTTGTTCATTTTATATATATAATACAACATATACATACCCACACATGTGTACTGTTTTTTTTAGCTAGCTGCATAGGCGCCCGCCTAGCCGCCGTCTAGGCTGTCTAGGCGCTCCTCTACCGCCTGACTAGCGCTATGGTTAATAGTGTAGAGCTGGAGAACATTTTTTGAGTATATGTAATCGCTGTGATTGTAGCCATGGTGTTGATTATATAGAAATGGAGAATCTTTTTGAGCCTGTATACATTCTTGGTACACAACAGGGAGTGCGATTGCGGGTTGTGGGAGTGTGTGATAGCAAGTCATTAGTGGTGGCTCCTGATGTTTTTACTGCGGAGTTGGAAGATTCTTTGTTGTTGGAGGTTTGCAAGGCCAAGTCCAGTGGAGCTTCTTTGGATACACTTCGCAATTTTGGTAAAACAATGAACTTCTTTGCTTGTCAATGGGGTAATTGAAGCCCTTTTTTCAGGTGTTAAAATGCTGAAATTCATTGATTGTTTCCATATGCCCAGGTGTATGCGAAACATTTTCAAGTACAGATGTTATAAGAAAAGTCACTGACATTGGTGGTCTTCTTGGTAGATCAACAGGTTTGTAAATCTAAAACCTTTTACTTGTTAGGAAAACAAGACTACAAGAGTGGAGTTGTGCATAATTTATGCTTTTGCTGTTTTTGGATCAAACCAATTTGTGCAAATGTTTATTGAGACAGGTTTGGCATTTGTTGATTGCTCAGCTAGTTCTGAGACTGTTGGAGTTCTAAGTAGAGTAGTGGATTTTGGATGCTGTGTGGTGCTGGCTAATAAAAAACCACTCACTTCATCCATGGTAACAAATTCTCTATCCTGTTTTGAGCGTTATAATTGGTGACTAAAATTTTTACCTTAGTGCTTACCTGAAGGAAGTGGACGTAGCTATAAAGGCAGTCTTGACATTGTTTTTTTTTTTTTTTGAGTACTATTGACTCTGTTACAATGTAGTATCTGTTCATAGCTACTTTCTCAACCAAATGAAGCACAAAGAGCCAATATTGCCTCCACTGAGGCTCGAACCCACCCCCTTCCATGTGGGGGTGCAACAGGGTGCCACTTAGACCACAAGGTCTTTGGCATTGTTAATCATATAGGCAATTCTATTTTTGTTTTTTGTGGTTTTCATCCTTTGACATGTGTGATTTATGGGACATACTGTTCATTGTTGAGGAAAGAGCTCATTTAAGGAGTAAGGACTACCTGTTGTATTCTCCAATACCATGTATGCATTGCTTTACCTTCCTTGCTGTTTGTAGGAAGATTATGACAAGTTGGTGGCACAACATCGTCGCCTTCGACATGAATCCACTGTAAGTGCTATTTCTTCACGAGTTAGAATTGCCTTACACATTGGTTGAGAGGTTTATTATGATCTAGGCAATACTGCTCTCGGTGGTATGGTTAAGTTGAAGTATAACCGCTTTCCTTTTATACCTTTTTGTAGGTTGGTGCAGGGCTTCCAGTCATAGCATCCTTAAATCGTATAATTTCTTCTGGAGATCCTGTCTATCGAGTTATCGGGAGTTTAAGTGGTAACTGAACTGATGATCTGTAATGCTATTTCTCCATATTAGTTTAAACTGACTTGCTTCTTGTAGATATGTCGATATGATTATTTGCATTATTTGATGCCGTGACATGTCAGTAACTTATGTCTGTTAGGTACATTGGGATATGTGATGACCGAGGTTGAGGATGGAAAACTGTTCAGCCAAGTGGTTAATGCTGCCAAAAGCCTTGGCTACACTGAACCAGGTGACAACTGGAACCAAACTGTAAACTGATATTGTGAATGAGTATAACTGATTTTGGAAGGAACAATGTTGCTGATTCTAAATTTTATTTGATACTCAGATCCTCGAGATGATCTTGGCGGCATGGATGTGGCAAGAAAGGTTTGGAAACAGTTTTTTCTTACACCACAGTATGGACTAAACTGAGAATTACTTTGGTAAAGGTTTTGAGAATGAAACATATAGATAAAATACGTATCTGCAGAGCCATCAGTTGTTTACATTTCTTTGAATGGCAATACTAAACGTGGATTGTGTTTTTCCAGCCATTTCTATTTTCTAATTGAATAGCCTAGTTTGATTCCTCATAATTGTCTAAATAGTGTAGATTGTTTGTGTTTTTCAAATGCTGGGAGGGCCCATAGTTTAAACGTGGAGAAAGGGTACTCGTATAGATATTCGCCACGAAATTTTCTAATAATAGTTCTGATATTGAACAACGAGATTACACCAAGGTTGTTATTTACTTATTTTGTGTAATGTTTGTGGCTTTTATGGTTTCAATATAGGCTTTGATCCTTGCCCGACTACTTGGACGCCGCTTAAACTTAGAGAGCATGAAGGTTAGTGTAATCTTTAAAATCTCTATCCCGTTCTATTTTTGGTTTAAACTTGTAGAAATATCTCATGGACAAACAAAATATCCGGTAGATCGAAAGCTTGTACCCTGCACACATGGGACCTGACGTGATGCCATTGGACGAGTTTTTGAAGAATGGTCTTCCCTTGCTTGACAAGGGCATACAAGAAAGGACCGAAAAGGCTTCTTCAAATGGGAATGTTCTGCGCTATGTGTGCTTGATCGATGACTCAAGGTATCGTTTTTGTTATTCGCATTCTATTCGGGAGCTTTGCTTTTGCTTGAAAAAATCGTTTAGTCACTTTTAGCTATTCAACTTTATCGTGTCTTATACTCTTCTAAATATTCTCTATTTCCAAGAGACCTAACAGGATGAAGCTGGGGATCTCATCTAATGCAATTTATAGAATAGAATTTGTATATTCAAAGAGGAACGAGGAACGACTTCCCATTTTATCCCCGTACTTTGAACAGTTTATTAAATTTTTTAAATACGTGGAACATGAGTAAAGCGATAATCTGTGATCTAAATTTGACAATTTGCTGCTTCAGATATTTAACACTTTCCCTGCTTTGCAGATGTGAAGTTGGCATCCAAGAAGTTCCAAAAAATTCTGCACTAGGAAGACTAAGAGGGAGCGATAATGTCGTGAGCATATTATAACTTATAAGCGCATTTTTTTTAAACACTCTCTCTCGTTGTACATATTCATACTTCTGTTCTTTCTATTTCTGATATTATCATACTCGGTAGATAAATGGCTGGGAATCTACTTCACATCTTTGAATTCACTCCGATACTCTTGATTAGATTTATGAACAACGAAAACCTGTTGATTGGCCAAATGAAATTTGACAATTATTTGTTCCCGATCTATCTGCAGTTGGAAATATACAGCCGATGCTATAAAGAACAACCGCTTGTTATCCAAGGTGCTGGTGCAGGCAATGATACAACAGCAGCAGGCGTCCTGGCCGATATCCTAGACATTCAAGATCTCTTTCCTTGATCCTCGCTGTTAGTGTCCTTTTTTTTTTTTGGTGCTTTCGAGAATAGATACTTAGGATATGAAGTTAATCGCGGTTTCTCTGCTCCCTGATAAGGGCAAGAACAATTCCTATTGTCCTCTGACTAAACTATATTTACAGAAAATTGAAGGTACTTTCTTGAGTTCTTCAGCTTAGAAAATGATGTTTCAATGTACAATGGCTTTGTTTACTCTTCCATACAGCTTTGAAGTTCTGCAAAATGGAAACTGCCAAAACCACATTGCAACTTGCAACTCTAGAAGGCCTTGTTTGGTAAAATAGTTAGCTTTTTAGTCAATTTTAGCTTATCTGATCACTATTAATTGTTTGACTTGGTTAAAATATCAATATAAGTGTTTGATTAATTAGCTTTTTTGTAACTCCAAAAGGCTAAAATTCAAAAAGCTACTCAAAACAACTTTTTTCAATTAGCTTTTTGAGAAAAGAAATTATACCAAACAGCTATCAGCTAACAGTTAATTTACCAAACACCTTTCTGCAGTCAACTAATGCTGTCAACTAGTTATACCCTCTAATTAATCCAATATGCTATCAGCTAACAATCATTTACCCAGCAGGCCGAAGTTTATGATTCTTGGAACAACAATTGCAAATATTTACAAAAACTTCATTTAATTCTCACTAAGCTCAACATGATTGTAACTTGCAGTTCTTTACATCATCAAATGCAGACTCAAAAAAGTTTGAATGTATGTAAGTGAATATACTCAAATCTGGCATGAGATCTATACAGGAGGAGGTGGCAAGTCTAAAAGGAGCCAGAATCCAACACAGTCATCTGAATCTAGATCATCTTGAATAGCAAGAAAATGCAAACCTCCACAGGCCTTCTTTGCAGCTTCCCAGGCTTCAGCTTCACTTGTAGTTACAGGGGTTTTCTTGTAGGTTGCATAAATGTATCGAGTCGAAATTCCAACAGATAAAATCAAGCATGCCCTTTCAATATCAGCTTCAATTGAACACACCTCTAAGCCATTCATCCAAGCTGCAGAAGTAATAACAAGGAAATGTGCAAAAGAAGAAAATTTAGAGGTGATACGAAAGCATATATAGCCCATCACTACCACTTCAGAAAAGAGAAGAAGAAAGAAGAAAATGAATCTTTGAAATGTTCAAATACAAAAATGATAGATTTATTGAAGGTTGTGGCCAAAAGGTTTGATCTTGACATAATTTCTTGGGAAAAGGGTCAAATAGACACCTGAACATTTTTCAAAATGTCAATTAGGTCCTTAAACTTTTGAAAGTTGCAATTAAACTCTTAAACATATTATTTTAGAGCAATTAGGCCCAAAAATTAGTTGGTGATCTGTAATTACAGGTCACTCAGATTCCAGCAGCAACGGCGAAACGGTCGCTGGTGTCGATTGGTTGCCTTCTCCGGCGAAGGAGAAGGCAGACCAATTGCAACTATCAAAAGTTTAAGGACTTAATTGACTTTTTTAGTAATGTTCAGGGGCCTATTTGATCCTTTTCCCTAATTTCTTTAACAAAAACTTACCGGCTAATGGCTTTGCACGAGAAGAAGCAACAGCAAGGCCAGGAATTAATGTCTTTTCTCCAATTTCAATCCCCAAAAGGTCCAAATCTAAACTTGCACCAAACATGAACCTTGTCTGTAGAGATGAAACCTCTTCCTGAACAGCTATAATGAAGGAAAAAAGTATTAGATGAAACTCGGTTATGAACAACTACTATAGTTAGCAAACAACTTTGGCTTACAAGATATAATTAATTAGCACACCAAGAAATAGTTTAAATCAGGGTTTTTGCAGAAGAAGTAGAAAGGCCAATTTACAGATCAATGACTAGATCTCTTATTGCAAAATCGAGATGCCAATTGTTGATTAGAGGAAGGAAACGGGCAAGATTTTCATCCAAAAATAAATTGTCATCTAGCTTGTAGAAGAATGTTGGCAAGATTTTCTGTTAGTATAAATAAATCTTCCAAAAAGAACCACATACTTACCTGAGAAAGGCAACTGGACAAAAGCCCATTTTTCTCCATATAAATTCTCTGGAAGCTCCATTGGAAATGGATTATCAAGAGCAAGCAGTCGTGTAGATCCTTTGTTAAAACCAGGGTGGCGAGTATAAACCGTTTCATAGCGTTCTTCAAGCCAAAGAACCAATGACAAGCACTGAAACACAGCACGAATAAACTTAGGAAACAAAAGTCAAAGACTCAAAGATGGATAAGAAAACAACACAGGTTTTGATGACAAAATAGCTTAGTTCTGTGAATAAGAGTTATTTTTCATAACTATTTTCTATGGTAAAATATAGTATATCTCTCTTAACAAGGAAAGCCCTTGACATCATTATAGTTTTCTGTACTGTGACTGCATATTCATTTGTTTTCAGGCCAAGGTATCAGTAGTCAGTAGTCTAGTCATCTTGTTAAAGCCATTATTAGAGCTGACATTGGCCCATTGGAGCCCTTCAAATATATAAGTATCCTTACATTGGAGAGAGAGAGAGAGATCAAAATGAAAGCTAGGTTAAACAAATTGGAAAGTATAGCAATTCGATATCATGTCAACGAAGCCTAATGCATTTGTTCATTAAAAATCCCAACACTTTCACTTTCCAATATATTCAAAGGTAAAGGATGGCATCCGTACTGGCAGCTTAATTGGTTCTTGGGTGGTAGGTTGTTTGCAAGGACACAAGATCAAGTCCTGAGTTACCCAATGTGGTGGACTCCTTGTGGGCACCATACAGGGGTCCTCCCAGCTAATGGGCCTCTGAATCACCATGATTCATCCCTCCACTATCCGGTGGGGGCCCGGGGCGAGGGAATCTCGCCTTTTGTGGGCAAAGGTAAAGGATAGATGTAGAACATGTTGATTTCCAACAAAGCATCATTTGTTAACCAATAATTATCCAAAATGTTTTAAGATAGTAACCAAAATAAGGTCTTTCACCAAACCAAATGTGCAATACTAAAATCTGGGCACAACATTAGTATCCAGCAATGGAATTGAAGAAGGCAATATTGAAGGTTGAACTACACAACTCAATACTAATTCATTCCTTTTCATGATAAATATCCTTAAATGTTACACATGAACTGTAAGAAGAAGGATGTACTGAAAAACATACCCGCTTGCTGGGAATAGGCGTTACACCAAGCTCATTGCACGCTCTTGTGATAATAGTCTGCATTTGTGATCTATCAAGAAAAACAAACTAATAATCCTCACTATGCAGCACAAATTTAACAAAAATAGAACCACAAGAACTAGAAAAGCTGCGGAATATGGCAAGCAACTCACCGAAAGAAGCGAATTTTGTTAGGTAAAGGCACGCCCAAATCGTCACAGATGGACACTATGGCTTCCTTAAGAGTGACACTATTGATAACATTATTGGGGAAATACTTCGTATATTGCAAAGACAGAGAATCGTCGCAAACAACAAGCTCCCATAGCTTTTTTCCTCTGATATCAAGAATGGGTCTTGAGCAGAAATCCATTTCCCAGTCAAAAATGCTCTTAGGATCAATTTCCGGGTCGAGATAGCTCAGCTCTACAGTGGGGTCATCATCGTCTTCCTCTTCCTCTTCCTCTTCTTCTTCAGCTTCCAAGGGTGAAGAGATGGAGGTTTCAGAAACCGAACAAGAGAGAAAATGCAAATTCTTGAAGTGGGTTTTGAGTGGCTGAATTTTGAGTGAAGATGGAAAGAAGTGGGATGGGAATTCAAAGGAATGGAGTGAAGGGTGCCTGATTCTGCTGCAATGGAAGCTTAAAGTAGCCATGGAGGTTTGATTCCTAGCCTCCTAGGTGAAGAAGAGTGTGGGGTTTGAGAGAGCGGTAAGGAGAGAAAGAAATCTAATCTCTTATTTAGATGCCAAACAACCGTTGGATCTCTTTATATCAACGGTCAACGGACAAGCATCAGTAGAAGGTGATTACGTTATTAACGGTTGAAGGTTGGTAAGTGTGTTCTAATAATTTTTTGGGTGTGTTCACGGGTTTAGCTATCAAGAATGAATATCAAGGTTATCATTGTTATAATTTTGTTGACAGATTTTTAGAATACTATTATGAATTTTGATTACCCATTCAAGCTTCTCATAACTATTTAGATTTTTGTTTTTATTTTTCTATTTATATTGGTATTTTGGATGTGTTTATATTAAAACCAATTGTCTTTGTTCTTGTATTTTTAAAATCTTTATTTCAATTATAGGATCATACATAACCAAACAGCAATATTGATAATCATTTTTATTTCACTCTACTACCAAACATGCAATACTTTAACCACTGTTGCAAAAATCCCCGCCTAGGCGCTAGGCGCTCCTAGACCGAGGCGAATTGCTCCCTAGGCGTCCGCCTAGGTGGCCGGCCGTCTAGGAGGCCGCCTAGCGCCTAGCTCGGCCGACTAGGCCGAGTTGGCGGCTGACTGGGCCAAATTTGGCCGAGTTAACTCGCCCAACTCGGCAGAGTTAGTCGAGTTAACTCGAGCGAGTCGACCTTGTTAATTTTATTATTATATTTAGAGTTAATACCACAAATGGTCTTCTGACTATTGAGGTAGTACTCTTTTTAGTCCTTGACTTTCAATTCGACCGCAAATGGTCGCCTGACTTTCATTTTTGACCACAAATAGTCCTCCATTAAAATTTCTGTTAAATAGGTGTTAAATCTATGGGTATTATCGTCAAATTGATATATATAATGGTCATAAAATAAAAATGTTTATAACTTTTCACCAACAAGCATAATTGAAACAATTAACAAATATAAATACTCCTAAATAAAAAATAATGCACCTTATATCTCGTAATTATGCGTGCAAAATGAAGATTTAATATTAGAGCTATCTGATTTAATTTAACCAACAGATTAAAATTGAAATTTTTTTTTCAAAAACCTTGCTTCCATTATTTTCATGGTTGTTCATACATGGCCGACTAATATTTTTCACTCTTCATTAATCGATCAAACATTTTTTGGGACATAACTGAAGGCCGCCACCGTTGAATTAATATAATTAATCAATTACAAATTGCAGACATTAATCATGAATTTTTATTTAATTTGTTCATTTATGTAATTTGTCACGTCCATTTTATTTTTATATTTATTAACTTAATGTTTATTAATGTTTGAAATTAATTATGTTGTCATATAATTATAAAAAAGAAGTAATCATAATAATATTAATCAATTTGGCGATATTACCCCTAGATTTAACACCTATTTATGATATTACCCCTAGATTTAACACCTATTTAACAGAAATTTTAACAGAAGACTATTTGTGGTCAAAAATAAAAGTCAGAGGACCATTTGTGGTCGAATTGAAAGTCGAGGACTAAAAGGAGTACTACCCCAATAGTCAGAGGACCATTTGTGGTATTAACTCTTATATTTATATATATTTAAATTTATATATTTATATAAGTAAGAGAAGTAAGAGATATATATATAATATATATAATATATAATATAATATATAACATACACCCATACACATGAACTAATTTTTTGTTTTTATAGGTCGCCGCCTAGATATCACCTAAGCGCCGCCTAGACCACTTAGGCGCTAGTCTACCGCCCGACTAGCGCCTACTGCAACCATGACTTTAACCAAAACTCATTACCATTACCCAAGTATTTGATACTCATTCTGATAAATAGATTCAATTAACCGAACTATAACATAATTAACTATGACATAAAGGGAAGTATATTGAAATTGTGTAAAAATAGCATTACTTGGCATACTTAATAGTCACTTAAATAAAATACTACATACTTATAAAACCTATACCAGATATTTAATACACAATCCAATCAGGTATTTTAAGTTAGACAATAATCCTCGAAGCAGAACAGTGCAAATAGGTGACTAAAGAAAGTCAGAACTTGTAACCATATTGATAAAAACAGTTAACAGAAAGTTGAAGGTCCAAGCATTCAGCAAGAATAAAGTGGAGTACAATATCTGAGGAACACATTAATTCTAGAGGGACATGCAATGATGCCAAAGTATAACACAGTATTGCTTAGTCCTTCTTCTCAGTGTTGCATTCCAACTCCTTTCTAAGTTGCAGGGAGAAGTCGTCGTTGACATCATCATCGTCCCAGTCATCTTCCCACTGCTGGGTTACTTCTTTCCCCTCCTCTTTGTCCTCCCACTCTGTTATTTTCAAATTTACAGGGTAAGAACACTTCAGAGTTCACATGCCACAAATATCTTAACCAAAAAAAAAACGAGAGAAAAGTTGTCAAAGAAAAAAAGGTGAACAGATATCATAAAATAGTTAAATCTAGGCAAATAGCTAGCAATGACTTGGTCTTCCAGGACAAAATTAATGATTACAAGAGTAGGTTCGGTAATGCTAATGGATTATAGTAGATAAATTGTGGTGGATTGCACAAACATTCACAGATCATTGGCTTCAATGAACTAAAATGTAGTAAAATGCGCAACCCAATCTTTGTAAAAATGAAAAAATTGGTTATTTAATCTTAATCCCAAAACCTACCCATAAGGATGGTTGCTAGAGATACAAGCGCATAACCGATGGCTCATATGCCTTCATAATGAAGCCAAGACATGTTTTCCAAACAACACAAAAACAAAAGAGAAGACCACTCAAGAGTTAAACAACTAGAGTAACCATAAAATTGTCCCACCTAATCAACTCGTGTGGAGAATGTCATTAGAGTCACAGATTGAACTGCAACTTTCCATAGAACCATCAACAATATCAGAGCAATTACATTTTTCCGACTTCACAAATCACATGTATGCATACATACTATCTGCAATGTAGTTCTTAAGCATTTTAACAAGCTCATGTCAAGCCAACAAGTGTTCAGATTAAGCTTTCCACCACAACATGGCTGAGTACTAGAACCTAATGGGCTTTATACAGATCAACTACTAACAGAGATGCATACATTGTACATAGTCAAGATGCAAATGTAACAATTATATGCGCAAATGTCATACTTATATGCTCAAATGTAATACTAATAATGAATAAAATTTTTTGTTACTTATTAGGGTAAATGTAATACTTAAAATACAATACTTTTACATTTCGATTTAAAAGTATTACATTTTTCCTCAAAAGTATTATATTTGCCCTTATAAGTGAGAGGTACTTGTCAACATTATTTATTATGAAAAATGTATTTCCTTTTCTCTTATAAGTAACAAAAATTGTATTTTTGATTAGTGTTATATTTGAGCATATAAGTGTGAGATTTGCACATATAAGTATGACATTTGCATGGTGCTTTGACCCGACCCAACCCGTCTCACAAATAAGGATCCGTGGGACGGTCTCACACAAGTGTGACCCAAAAATTAATAAGAAAAATTAATTCAGCAATATAAGCTAAAGCTAACCACTAGTAAAAATGAAAAATTTTACTGATCACATACATAGAATTAAGAGAATAACAGAAGAAAAAAAAGTTAGTCAGAAATTAATTACCTTGGTCAATTTCAAACTCCTCAAACTCGTCATCATCTTCGAAGAGATCCATTTTCACGTCTTCAGGCGCCGGTTTTGGTTGCTCGGTAGCCATCCTACAGTCAATCCCTAATCGCACTGCTCTGCTACACAAACGATCACTGTTAAAACCGAACTACGAGCTTGCACAGGTATGTACGACAAAAACAGTATCTATAGAGAGGCTAGGAAACCCTAGCCACCATTACAAGGAATTTAAATTTAAACCAAAAAAAAAAACGAAAATTGCATAGAGAATTGAATTGAAGCTTATAAATCCGAGATTCCATAAACGAAATCGGAAAACTGAACACAGCAAAGAGTTTCAGAACTTACGGAGAGATTTAGAGAAGGGTTCTTCGCTTCGGAATCCTGTAAAGAACTTCGAGTATAAGATTATTTGGGAAGGACTTTTATAGGGGGCAAGCTTGGGCAAGAGGAAAGACGCTGTCGTTTAGTTTATTTCTGTTTTATTTAGGAAAAATTCGTAATTGTTATTTTTATCTCTAATTATTACACGTATTTGTATTTCATTCTTCTCTTTTTTCTTTTTCTTTTTCTTTTTTCTTGGATGGAAATTTACCATCACTACTCTACTAAATAAATTTCATTCTTAAACTTTTAGTCATGATACTATTTTCATTATTATCATAACAAAAAAATGTTTGTATTCCATTCTTAAACTTTTAACCATGGTACTATTTTTGTCATTATCGTAACAAAAAAAATGTTTGTATTTCATTCTTAAACTTTTAGCAAGGGTACTATTTTCGTCATTATCGTAACAAAAAAATGTTTGTATTTCATTCTTAAACTTTTAGCAAGGGTACTATTTTCGTCATTATCGTGACAAAAGAATAACCTTATAATTGCGTGATCAATTCGAAATGTTATAATAAGCAACAATATATTTGTCATTTTGAAATAACCAACTATTGTTCTAAAGCTTGATTTAAAAATAAAAAAATAAAAAAAAAACTATTGTTCTAAAGCTTAAAAATATAGAGAATCGTAATAGCATGTAAACTCAACGGTGTTTGTTGACCATTGACTTAATGATCACAATATTTTAAATTTGGCCAAGATTTACAGATATTTTTATTTTGAACCCGTCAATTATTGACAACTTATGTTAGTTTAAATTTGTCAATTATCGTCACAAAATGAACCCTAAGAGCAACTAGGTTCCTAAATTTAAAAAATCAGTGTTGCAACTAGGTTCCTAAATTTAAAAAATCAATTAAACACTTTAAGTAGTCACCAACTACCATATAGTGTGATGACATTCCGGTTATCATTCCAAATTAGTGGTCATAAATTCAAATGCCGGTAGTATGGGTTTAGATACAAATACTACCTTATAAAAAATCACGAGTATTTAAAAAAAACACTTTAACTAGTCATTTTGATGCATTTAAGATTAGCCAGTAATAACAACAAAAACATATAAGTTTAATACTGACTACAAAAAAGCACCCCACAATCCGACATTGTCAAATGAAAATGTGAGGTTTGATGCTGTTAGAGCATCTCCAACAATATCAGATACCAACACACACAATAGGAGAGCCCAGAGAATTTACTATCTACAAAAGGTACAATCCTTAAAGCAGCACAGAGAAATTTAAGCTTTTTCACCATGCAGCATTTGCAGCATCCTTGAAAAGCTCTTCTACCTTATCCTTGCTGCTGTAAGCCAGAATCTCTGCATCCAAATTATTAATCACTTCTCTCACCCTCCACATCTTGCCCCGAAGATCCATCATCTCCACTTCAGCTAACGCCTTTTCTTTCTTCTTCGAGGCAACAACATTATCGCCCGATAGCCTAACGAGCTTGCTTATCCTGTCCCGCAAGAACCCCACTTGTATTCCAAAATATTCGATCCCTTTCAGAGTCACGTCCCATACTTCCAAAACATCACGACCCGTTGTGAGCTTGGCAGCTCGGATGGCATCAGCGATGTTCACAGTTTCTGTTATTGCCCCGGCAATTAGCTTATAGTTCACCCCATCTAGAAGACGCTCGTGAAGGTATGCCTTACGGCTGCAGCAGAGCTCATAGTACTTGAGCCTATGGGCTTCGGGGATCTCAGAGTCTATAATTACGTTGTTGACAACGATGTTGAAGCCCTCGAAGTCTTCCACTTGTGCAAAGTCGACGACAGCCTCTGCAAATCTGAGACCATTTGAAGATGTCTGGGGGCTGCTGTTGTCAATATCATTGCCTGATACGTTTGATTCGGGGCAGTGGTCCGAGGTAGAGATTTCTCTTGGCTGATCATTGCCCTGACGATGTATTCTAGTTATCTGGTCTGCAGCATCGCAAATTCTCACCACGTTGTCCTTATTGTCTTCGCTTTGCTGCAGTAAAGCCTCTGGAATAACAGAAAAGTTAAGGCTCAATGTGCCTTCTATGAATATTACTAAATGCAAAAGAAACAAGGAAAACATATATACCATTTGCAATTGGCTGTGCAGATTGACTTAAATTTAGCAGACTGATGGCACCAGCAACATCTGTTAAGACATTTGCCCTAACAATGTACACCTAAAATGAGGCAAATTCAGATTAATTCATAGAAGGCAGAAGATGAGTGCCCCATAAATATCTCCGGAGCTTATAACTTAGGCCGACAGGCTAACAGCACGGTATTAGACTATTAGCACGTTGGTGTTACAATTTATTTGGCACTCATTACAGTGATAATGAATTCACTATTTCTAATGTATGGAGGGTCGACGGGGTTACCTTCATCTTTAAAGGTTCGATTAGTTGAAAAACTACGACATCCCCAGCAATCAATTTGTGTGCCTGGGAAAAGCCTCTCCATCCTGCACTCAGTCCACTCTTTTCCACAAGGTACCTGGTCTCCATTTCTTCTCCATTTTCATCCACCAAAACAATAGCAGCATTGTGGTTTGGCAGATGAGAAGTGCAGAATTTCTTGGGCAGACCCTATCATTTCAGAAGGCACGATAATTTGGCAATAACAAGATGCTTAGATAACTTGATTTAACCTAACACCCAAGAGATATGATCATCATGTGGGCTTACCAACCAAAATCCACCAGAAGTATGAGAATGGAGCATGAACTTCACTACACTAGGAAATTCGGGCGAAAGATTGGCTTGAAGTTCTTGTGCTCTCCTCATAGCCAAGGACTTCTCATCAACACACATATACTCCTTCTTAACAACTTCACTTTTAGCCTGCTCAAATAGTGCCAAGAAACATTTCATCTTCAAATAAGCTGGAACTTGAAGAACCTCAAATACACTGACTTACCAGAAGAAATACAACATGTAGTACTTGTTATAATCTAAACATATTAGGCTATAATGCAAATGGGTCAAACTATACTAAAATACTTGTTATAATCTAACAGATTAGGCTAGAATGCAAGTGGGTCAACCCACACAAAGACGGAATTCAATCAATTCACTAGTCCAACATATAGCCATATTCTCTCTTATTTTTTCAATGTGAAACTCTTAACACAATCAGTAGCCAAAACATCTGATTTCATCAATGTTCTGTTTACCTTAAACATCACTTTGCTTTTCTTGGGAGGAGGAGACCCTCTATTAACCGCCTTCTTGTTGTCCGTCAATGCCTTCATCTTCTCAAGCTATCATAAAAATTAAAAAAATTAAAAAAATTAAAAAATAAAAAATAAAAAAAGAAGCAAAATTTCACAGCCACACACAGATAATAACCAAAAAATAAAGCTCTGAATACGACCTGCATATCGAAAGACCTAAATTTTAATCGACTCTAGGAAAAAGTGAAAAGTCATGGGGATATAACCTCGGAAGAAGAAGAATCGGACGGACTGTTTCTAGATGAATACACGGAAGAAATGGCCATACGGAGAAGAGAAGCTCTCACACTGATTTGGAAACGGTATGGCTAGAAGACGGACAGTTTGGTTTGAAATGCAGAGCTTCGGGAAGTTTGTATAGCAGATATGAATGTTGGAGAAGGAAGCTGGATTTATATTATATTATTTACCCCGTAAATGTCACTTCCCCAATTTGAGAGCCAAAATTTGAATTCTTGGCAGAGATAGTAGGTGTCTATGGCTAGGTACGGAATGATGTCCTTTCCTTTTAAGTTTTACCTATGTAACCCGCAACCGCAAATTTTACTATGGATCGCGGTCCACAATTGATCATGTATCAAAACGACGTCGTTTTAATTAATGAAAAGTAAATGGTTGAAACGGCTTTCGTTCCCCGCCGTTCACTTTTAGTTATATACACTGACGTTAACTTTAAACACTTCTAACTGCATTTATCTTAACACAACTGTAGTTACCTTTCAACACAACTGCAGTTACCTTTCAACACAACTGCAGTTACGTTTCAACACAACTACAGTTACATTTCAACACAACTGCAGTTCCCTTTCAACACAACTGCAGTTCCCTTTCAACACAACTGCAGTTCCCTTTCAACACAACTGCAGTTTCATTCGACATTATACACTCAAATATGTAAAACTGTTATTTAGTTTCCTTTCAACACAACTACAATTTCTTTTATAATACTACGTACACTGCAGTTTCTTTTCAATGCAACTACAATATCATTTCGATATAACTACAATTTCATTGGACAATATACACTCAAAAATGTGAAACTGTTATTCAGTTTCATTTTATATTTATATACACTGCAGTTTAATTTCAACACAACTATAGTTTCATTTCGATATAACTACATTTTGTGAGACAGTATCTTTTGAGTTTTGAGATGAACTGTAGTATCATTTACAGAGCTCCGTTAAGACTTTCCGCAGTCATACGGCGGCGTTTTGTGACTATGGTTCACAATGCATTGTGGACCATAGTCCACCGTATAACGATTGTATGTAATCAGCCCATTTATGCTCCACTACCCTATGATGTATTTTAAAGACTTTCAAAAACTTTTAAAGTGATGATTTTTAAATGAATTTTGTAAAAATTTTCTACATTTTTTTTATAATCTTTTAAGCGTTCATCAATGTTGTAGGAGTCTATAAAAATCTGTACCACAAACATTTATAGCTTTTAGACACTTTTTCATATCAAAAAGTCTATAAAATCAATTTTCAAATTATGATAGTCTAGGGGCACCATGAACCTGGACAATGTGGAATCACTTGAATTGGTATTTGAATGGAGATTTTATCTCCAAAAGCAAAAGTCAAAGACTCGTAAAATATGCGTGATTAGAATGGATTGAAAATAGGATCAATAAATTCTTATTGTTGTTTGCAGTAAAAAACTTTGCTATAAATAATTGCAAATAATAATTTTTGTTACGTGTTTTTTAATAAATATGTATGAAAGTAAAGAAATAAAAATAAAACGTATATAAGTATTTATGAAAAGTTTGAAACTTACCGTAAATTTGACAGAACTCGATAAAAAATTTGTCTGGTTTAGATAGAGAGATTTCATCTGTTTATACTAATGAAGAAAATTCTACAGAAAACTTATTCTGGTAGAGTTTTTGAAAGTTAATAAGTTTTTGAATACCAATAGACTTTTAAATACTGTATAAAACTTTGAACCTAATACCAGTATACTTTTAAAGACTTTGAAAGTCTTGAATCTAATATCCAGATTTTTAAAGAGTCTTTAAAAGTCTAAATTGAATACCACCGAACTTTTAAAAGTCCAAAGTCTTTGAAAGTCATTATGTTATCCTTATCCTTGCAAATCTCCATCACTTTTAAAAATAGGTCACACTTCTATATCATTGATTTTGCAATTCCTTACTATGTACATTACAGCCCTTAAAATAAGTCATCGAACCCAAAAAAAAAAAAGCAATTAAGCCACTTGAAACCGAAAAAAAAAAAAACCACTGAAATATTTAAGAAACATCAATTAAGCCATCGAAGTCAAATAACTCCCAAATAAGTCACTTTTTTAACTTTTTTTTTTTTTACTTTTTTACGAGTTAATTCCATTTTTTCCCTAAATTTATATGTGACAATTCACTTTAATCTTTTTTTATCCGAACATCCTTATTTATTTATTTTTTAAACTTTTTTTATGAGTTATGACTAAGCATTTATTTAATCAAATGAAAAAAAAATTATTAAAAGTCCTCGAATTAGTTCGCCAGGGGCGAATTAATATTTTTTTATTTTTTTATTTGCTTAAATAAATGCTTAGCTATAACTCTTTTTTTTTTTTAGGTTTAAAAAGTGGGCTTATTTGGGAGTTATTTGACTTCGATGGCTTAATTGATGTTTTTTAGATTGTTCAGTTGTTTATTTGTACTTTAACCTGAAGTTGACTTGTTAAAAATGTTAATTGCTCTTTTTTCGGTTCCAGTGGCTTAATTGCTCTTTTTTTTTTCGAGTTTAGTGGCTTATTTTGGGGGGTTATTCAAGTTCAATGGTTTAATTGTTGCTTCCCAAACAGTTCGATGGTTTATTTGTACTTTATCCCAAAGTATTTTGCATGTTTGGTAGTAAGGTAGAATGATAATGATTATTAATAGTTGGGGAATCAAATGAATAAGGAAATGAAACTCTTACTTTATTATTTTGTAATTAATGAGGTAATTAAAACCTACAGTAGTGTTTTAAAAACCTATAAACCAAATAATAACAATGACTTTGATACTCATTCATGATATAGTTAAACCTATCAACCAAACACACCTTAAATGTTTCAAACAATTGTCATGTTAGCTTGCAAATCCCTTATTTGCAGTGATAATAACAATTTTTAAAAGTCTTAATTGAATACACCACTTTAAATATCGCGAATGAAGCATATGTTTGGGCCATAAATTATGGAATTAATAGATAAAAATGGGGATTTTGAGAGGTTTATTACCAATAAGCTTTAGGTTTGAAGAGGATTTATTAGAAAAGGGAATGACCCTAAATGACTGTTAGTTGATTAAGTTAAAAGGTATAAATAACTGATAATATTAGCTGATTGTAGAAAAATATTTGGTAAATTAAGTGTTAGCTGATAATTGTTTGATATAATTTCATTTCTCAAAAGGCTAATTGCAAATGTTGCTTTGAGTAACCTTTTGAAATTTAGTATTTTAGAGTTACAAAAAGTTTATTAACCAAACACTTATTTATTTTTTAACCAAATCAAACAACTAATAATGATCAAATATGTCAAAATTGACTGATAGGCTAATTAGTTACCAAACAGGGCCAATACTTTTTTTTTTCTTTCTTGAATTATATGCTCATAACACTTTGTCAATCTCAGTATTCCTGTATCTACATTAGCCTTATCAATTATTTTAGGAGTGGTTGATATGTTAAATAGACATCTTTAGCCTTAAAATAAATATTTTATCTATTTTTCTTTCCAACAAATTATTGCTTATATGTAGGGATGACCAATGTTGGGTTAAAATCGCAAATCGGAACTGCTAGTTCTAATTACGAACCGAACAAAATACATTAATTGTTGAATTTAGACTATTTTAAAAATTAAAAATAAAATTGTTTAAAAAAAGGTTTGAAATTCGGGTATGATTTTAAATTATAGTCATATCTACTTATATGTGAGAACCATAATAAATACGAAAAATAACATACACTATTTACAAATATTATAATTATAATTTTAAACTAATATTAGCAGTTGTTATGATTTCGAACCTTCGATTCATTGTTCATAATTCAAATTTTTTTGTTTGCATTTTTATTACTGAAACCCAAATATTAGGTTCTGAATTGTAACTGAAACCTTTCGATTCGTTTGCTACAGTGTCTCGTTCGCTAATTACTTTAACAACGGAAATTTCAATCACTATTTCTGCATTTTTATGTAGTGAATTTTGGTAACCAAAGATTGTACTATAAATGAATTATAACTACATCTAACCAAACAACCTATAAAGTCAATTGAATAAACTACTCATAAGTTTGTTTTTATTTTATTTTGAAATCAGTTATACACAACAAAAAATGAAAAATTATTAATAAGAAATTTATTTAACTTCGTTATGTTTAAAAATAAATTAACAAAAGAGTAATATCAAATTTTTTTATTTTTATTTTTTTTCCTAAAGGAGACTTGAGAAAGTCATAATAATTAAATAAGCCACGCCCACGGGAGATTACCGTTATGACTCAAATTTTTGAAAGAAGTTTATAGCTTAATAGAGTTTAGGGCTTCTCTGGTTGCAATAAATAATCATGTCCGTCTCTTACTCTCAAACCTCAATCTCCACCGACTCTCTCTCAAATAGAGTTTAGGGCTTCATATT
Source organism: Ipomoea triloba (assembly GCF_003576645.1). NCBI lineage: Eukaryota > Viridiplantae > Streptophyta > Magnoliopsida > Solanales > Convolvulaceae > Ipomoea > Ipomoea triloba. Next base: position 34,954,356 of record NC_044919.1, on the reverse strand, counting down.
TGCCTTTTCCGTTCTCCACCGTCGCTCATCGCCGGAATCGGAACGGATTTCAATAACAAAAATTTCGTGAAGATCAGAAGCCGGCTGGAATCCTCTCGATCCATGGCCAATGCCGGTGCCACACCAACGGCTCGCAGTTCTTCTCGACAGCGAGCACGCGGTTGATGGTCTGGACGTGGTGAAGAAGGCGGAGCATCTGGGATCGTGGTAAACTCTCCCCTCTAAACCTGATCTTAATCTTAATTCTTAGAACTTTATCTTACCTTTTTTTACTTAAGGTAGGGGCAGTGGAATAGATGTGTATTCGTCAATCTTGTTGATTGTATATGGTGTTATGGTCTATATAATTGAGCAGGTTGAACTCGAGGTTCAAAAGTGAAGTGATAAAAACTTAAATGAGGTTTATGAACAGGTAACCTTCTGTCAAGTATTTTCGTTGTTTTCAATACATATTTGCGTTTTTCGCATTTTAATTTTTTTATTTACATTTAAAATGATTTTCAGTGTGTGTGTCTGTGCTTGTTGTTGGTGTTGTTGCTCTGCTGCTGCAATTTTTAGTTCTTTTTAAAATAGTTCATTGTGTATCTTCAAAATTTATTTTACAATTTAGTACTTATATATTTTAAGTAACTCTTATATGTATTTTTAATTGGAATATATAATTCTTTTACTTTATATGGAGTAAGGAGTATTTTCCCTATTTATGGTGGATGCTTATAGGTTTTTAAAAATTTATTAATATAATTTTATTTTTAGAGATTTCAAGTGTTCTTTTAAAGTTTTGAAATGATTTTTAGTTTTTAGTAGTCCTTTTTTATTTTTCCAGTTTTCATGCAATTTTTGGGCTGTTTTTCGTTTCTTTATTTTTGTTCTTTTTGGTTTTTTAATTTTTTAATACATATTTATATTTCAAACTTTTTCAAGTGTTCTTTTTTACATTTTAAATTGATTTTCAGTGTTTATTTGAAAATTTTAGTTCTTCCTGTTTTAGTTTTTATTAAATTTTTGGGGTACTACTCACCTTTTTTCCCTTTCTTTTTGTTTTTTATTTTTCCCTTTTTATTGTTCAGTGTATTTTTTCGTCTTGCCTAATTAATATAATACTTCCATTCATTTATTCTTTCTATCATTCATTCTTTCGTTATCATCTGGTTATTTATTTGAGATGTGCATGTTTTTTCTTCTTTGCATGCTTCTATTCATTCTCTTTTTGCCTTCTTAGCTATCTATGGTCTAGTTGTCTTGGTTTGGCCCTTGTGGGCATTCTTTGAGCAGGCCATGCCTCAGCGTTGCCCGAGTGCAGGATGGGAGAGGTTTTCCCCTGGAGCACAACTTGATTGCTATGGATGTCTTAGTTTTTCAAATAACTGAACCTTTCAAGGTTAAGGTAACACCATCGACCCTCTTAACATCAGCAATAGTGAATTCATTATCAGTGTAATGAGTGTGGCCTTTGAGATCATCCAAGTAGTTTGCAATAGCAATGTGCAAATTTCGTGCTGTTAGCGTGTCAGACTACGTAATAAGTCGCTGGAGATATTTATGGGTCACGTAACTCCTTAAACCTAGGTCTCTATGTATTTAGATATCTCACTTTCCATTTTACGCCATTACCTAAATTTCATACCTTGCTTCTCTCTATGTATTTAGCTATCCCACTTTCCATCGCCGACTCTCCGTTGCTTTGATCTTCCATCACCAACTTTTTGTTGCCTTGATCCTCTATCGGCGGCTCTCCACTGCTTCAATTTTCCATTGCCGACTCTTTGCTACTTTTGCATTTCGAGCCCACAACTATATTACTTGTTTGAGCCCTTTACTGCTACACCAAGGTAATTTAAATCGTTTTGTAGTTTGTGTGTTTGTACTAATATAGATAACAAATATATTGGAAGTGTAGAGTGAGTAAAAGCCAACCCAAATCGGCCACTCAATTAGTCAAATTTTCTTGTTTAAACCCTACTTGCTCTATATCTTTTGTCAAATCTCATTTCTCTTTGTCGCTCTCTCCATAACTAATGGTATATATAGCTCTCATATTTCTCTAAATTTTTAGATAGTCTATTCTCTCAACTCTCTTTCTCAAAAAAGGAAAATGTAGTATTCCCCCTGTCTCGTTTTGATGTCATGTTTACTATCTATTGGTCAAACTAACTATTTTTTCTTTGATTATTGGAATGGAGGGATTATCTTTCATTTTCCTTGGTGCAAGAATTTCTCAAATGAGAAACTAGGTGAGTAGGTGATGTGTTCAACTCTATTGTAGGTGCTTAAAAACTTTCCAACAATCTCTTTCTTTAGTAAGACATTTGAGAACAATTATATGGGTGTTATGTGCATGTGATGCAATAGTGAATTGTTTATTCTTCTAAAAAAAGAAATTGTAGCTATTTTCTGAAAGTGCTGAAATTCTAGCTTGGGCTACTTTCCAAGAATCTCTTTTGTTTGTTCAAATATTTTGCTAGACAATCTCTTATGTTTGAGGAGTCTGTTCTGATTGATGAAGTATTTTGCTAAGAGTTCTTTTCTGAATATCGGTATTTTTTTTTCATATTCTTCTGATCAGACTTCTCTTCTAATATGAAAATTCTTCTATCTAAGCTTCTCTTGGATAACCATTATGATTTAATGTTCTTATGATATATTTTATATTATGAATAGTAATCTCTTATGAATTTTACATCTCTACAACTAAAGTTTTGCGGGAGTTCACACATGAACTCTTCTAATTCTTACTAAACATTAGCATAGTTTACAACTTGAATTTTTTTATCCTTAAAAATTTTTGTATCTTTGAAAAATCTACAGTAAGTTGGGGAGTTTAATTTCCTAATACAGCTAAACAATATCATCAAAATCTATTCAACACAACTATTTCTAATAAATGTCTTCAATAATTGTTGGTGATGTAAAAACTTCCTATAATCTCTCTTTTCTGGAAAGACAATTAATAACAATTATGTGTGTTGTGTGTGCATATGTATGATGGATAGTGAAGTATTTATTGTTCTTGAAAATTAAATTGGAGTTATTTTCAACTTTGTTACCAAAACTTGAAAAATAAAATTTGTCTCATTTAGTCATTCCCATTTTTGTCTCTTTTATTCCATAATAAAATTTGACCTAAAAATATGCTTCTTTGTGAAATACTAAAAGTATGGGCTGGTTTCTTAGGAAAAGGAAAGGACATAGATTAAATTTTGTACCAAGCTAGCTACTAACTCTGCAAACAATTCAATTAAATTTTGGATCAAATAGAAGAAGTGACAGGGAATCCCACTTCCTTCGCCATAGGGTCATTTCTTCCATGCATTCCTCCAGGTTATATATCTCCATGCCATTGGTGGCCAATAAGAAGGTGGTGAAGCGGTGGTCTCCTCCTCCCTAGAAAGGCAAAGGGTTGATTTAGGTAAAGATGCCATTATTTAATTTAAAAGTTTGATGCACAAGACTGAACACCCCTGCTTGCACTACAGTTCGATGAAACACTTGTACTGTTCCTCTTTCTGCCTTAGTACTGTGCAATGATGAGATTTTTGTTGGTTATAATTAAGTTAATAACAGAACTTTGATGATATGAGATACTTTGAGACTGTTTTGGCTAATGACTGTTCATATTGTATTTCTTCTGCCAAATTGGTTTGTTTGAGGTTCTGCAACTTTCAGATTATTTGGATTGTGTTTACATTGAAATGTTGTATTTCTTTAGTCACATTCTTCTTGCAAATCCGTCCATTTGAGGTTTTGCAACTTCTTGCTTATTTGAATTATGTTAACCAATGAAATGTTGTATTTCTTCTTTCACATTCTTCTGCCAAATTGGTTCATTTGAGTTTCTGCAACTTTTCAAGCTTGTTTCAATTGCGTTAACCAATAAAAATGTTGTATTTCGTCTTGTCACATTATTCTAGCAATGTTTCTCCGCACTATTTGAGCAGGCTAAAGATGAAGTTGCTAAGAGGGAGGATGGCTGTGTTGATGAAAACTCCTTAGCTATTTGAGCAGGCTAAAGATGAAGTTGCTAAGAGGGAGGATGGCTGTGTTGATGAAAACTCCTTAGCTATGAGGAGAGCATAAGAAGTTCAAGCAAAGCTTTCACTTGAATTTCCTAGTCTAGTGAAGTTCATGCTCCATTTTCATTACTGTTGGATTTTTGTTGGTAAGCCCACATGATAATATTTCAATAGTGTTTCAAGTAATCTAAGCATCTTCTTATTGCCAAATTATTACTGCACTTTCTCAAATGATAGGGTCTGCGAAAAGAATTCGGCACTTCTCATTTGCCAAACCACGATACTGTTATTGTTTTGGTGGATGAAGACTAGGTATCTTGTTGGAAAGCTACTTGATTGCTGAGGATGTCTTAGTTTTTCAGCTAATTGAACATTTCAAGATTAAGGTAACCTCATTGGCCCTCCATAAATCAACAATAGCGAATTCACTCAGTGTATTCTTATGATTCGACTTCTCTTTTAATACGTAAACTCTTCTATCTAAGCTTCTCTTTTGATAACCCTTATGATTTGATGTTCTTATGATATATTTTGTATTCATAATAGTAGTCTCTTCTGAATTTTACAGAATCTTTAAAACTTAAAATTTATGGGAGTTCAAACATTAACTCTTTTAATTGTTACTAAACTTTAGCATAGTTTACAACTTTTTTGTTTTTTGCCAGAATAGTTTTGCTACAAAATGATAAATTTCTAGTAAGTTGAGGAATCTAATTTCCTAATACAATTAAACAATACATTCAAAATCTATTAAACACAATTATTCCTAACCGGTCTTCAATTATTTTTTGTGCTAAAAATCCTTGCAAGAATCCATCTACTTTGGTAAGAATTTAATACAATTATGTGTGTGTGCCTTGGTATGATGGATAGTGAAGTATTTCTTGTTCTTAAAAATTAAATTGGAGCTATTTTAAACTGGTACTAAAAAACATTCACCATAGGACCGTTTCTTCCATGCATTCCTCAAGAAATAGTCCGTCCAACCCTTCTTCTTTCCTTGGTTCAGGTAGACATACATGCCATCCATGACTTTCCATTGTTTTGATTTCCATCATCGACTCTCATCTACTTCGATCTTCCATCGTCGACTCTCCTTTGCTTTGATCTTCCATCGCCGACACTCCGTTGCTTCAATTTTCCATCGTAGACTCTATGCTACTTCTGTGTTTTGAGCCCACTGAATTGAATGAGCAAATTCACTCGGTGTAATGAGTTTGGCTTACGAGATTTGCCAAGTAGTTTGTAACACCAGTGTGCAAATATTGTGCAGTTAGCGTGTCAGAGTACATAAGTTATAAGCTTTTGGCGATATTTATGGGGTACTTGTCTCCTTAAACCCTAGGTCTCTACACATTTTTCTATCTCACTTTCCATTTTAAGCCATTACCTAAATTTGATAACTTGCTTGTCTCTCACTTTCTCCTCAACGAGATTGTGTCGTCATTCCATTGCCGGACGTTTATTTTCTTCAAACCCCATCATCAATTCAATGCTACTTCGATCATCCATTGCCAACTCTCCATTACTTTGATCTTACATTACCGACTCTCCACTAATTCGATTTTTTCATAGCCGGTTCTCTGTTGCATTGATCTTCCATCGACGACTCTCTGTTGTTTCGATCTTCCATTGCCAACATGCCATTGTAGTTTAATTTTGAAGTTTGATGCATAACTGCTGAATACCCCTGCATGCACTACAGTTGGTTGAAACCCTTATACTGTTCTTACTTCCATACTATTGTGCAATGATGAGAGTAGTGTTGGTTCTAATTAAGTTAATAACAGAACATTGATGGAATGATATGTTTTGACACTGTTTTGGCTAATGACTGTTCATATTGTATTTCCTGCCAAATTGATTCATTTCAGATCAGGTTCTGCAACTTCCAGCTTTTCTGAATTTTGTTAACCAATGAAATGTTGTATTTCTTCAGTCACATTCTTCTGGCAAATCCATTCATTTGATGTTCTACAACTTCTTACTGATTTGAATTATGTTAACAAATGAAATGTTGTATTTCTTCTGGCAAATTGGTTCATTTGAGTTGCTGCAACTTCCAGCTTGTTTGAATTGTGTTAACCAATAAAATGCTGTATTTCTTCCTTGGGTGTTTCAAGTAATCTAAGCATCTTGTTATTGCAAAATTATCACTCTACCTTCTCAAATGATAGGGTCTGCAAGATTGCGAAAAGAATTCGGCACTTCTCATTTGCCAAACAACGATGCTGCTATTGTTTTGGTGGATGAAACTGGACAAGAGATGAAGACCAGGAACCTTGTTGAAACGCTTGGCCTGTGTGCAGGATGGAGAGGTTTTTCCCCGGCACACAACTTGATTGCTGGGAGGGTATGCCTTAGTACGTTTTTCAACTAATTAACATTTCCTGATTAAGGTAACCCCATCGGCCCTCCATACATCATGAATAGCAAATTCACTCTGTGTAATGATTGTGGCCTATGAAATTTGCCAAGTATTTTGTAACACCAATGTGCAAATGCCGTGCTGTTAGGGTGTTAGACTAAGTTATAAGCTGCCGGATATATTTTTGGGGCACTTATCTTCTGCCTTGAAGGAACTAATTCTGAATTTAACTCACTTTTATTCCCTTTCCTTGTTTCAGGTGTATATTGTTTACTGCAGCAATTTACAACTATTGGGTTATTATAATTCAAACTCAGGAACAAAATGTAAGAATCAGTCGTTATCATAGTTGAATTATGAAGAGTTTGAACTTACTAATTTTCTTCTTGTAGACAACTTGATAAAAGCACTCATGTTCTTATCACATTTTGTTGGTATGTCCATCAGGTTTGTTTTTCTTTCTCAGCAACCAAGGGGAGACTTGCTATAATTACTATAATTAGTATTATTCGTATTACTATTATTACTACTACTATTAATATTAATATTATTATTATTACTATTATTATTATTATTGTCAATTTGTCATTATTACTATTATTAGTATTAGTATTATTCTTATTACTATTGTTACTATTATTATTATTATTATTATTATTATTATTATTATTATTACTATTATTAGTATTATTACTATTGCTATAATGCTATTATTATTATTGTCAATTTGTCATTATTACTATTATTAGTATAATTAGTATTAGTATTTTTCTTATTACTATTATTAGTATTATTATTATTACTATTATTAGTATAATTAGTATTAGTATTTTTCTTATTACAATTATTAGTATAATTAGTATTAGTATTTTTCTTATTACAATTATTACTACTACTATTATTAAATGTGTGCGAATTGTGATTAAATGTGTGCGAGCGGAGTGATGTGTCAATCAATCTAGCCCATTAAAATTTATTTGATTGATGCACAAGCTTTGATTTCGTAATCTCACCTAAATAGGTGATCTCATAAGAACCCTCCCATATATATATATATATATATATATATATCAACGAGATGCAGTTAGAATCTATAGGGCTGGACCAATTGGCATCATTACATATGAGCAGTACTTGGGAGAAGAGATATGCTCAAATTATTGAAATGTGTCAATGTTATCCGAAAACTATGATTTGGATAATTTGATTGCATTAAACATTTGGGTCGTCGCTTAGATTCTTTAAATTGTTAAATTAATTCTTGGGCCAATGATAATCTACTACACCAAAAAAAGAATTCCGTCTAAATTGGACTACTGTTCGTGTGACCTATATCCTCATTACAACAAAAATCCCTAGGTTTAAGGTCTCTAGTTCTCTACCTATTTAGGTATCTGACTTTTCATTTTAAGCCATTTCTTGAATTTCATACATTGCTTGTGTATTGCTCTCTCCTCAACGAGATAGTGCCATCAGCTAATCGCCAGGCGTTTATTTTCTTCCAACTCCACCGTCAAATCAATGCAACTCCCATCTTCCATAACCGACACATCACTGCATTGATTTTACATCATATTGGCGACATGATCTCCATCGCTCCGATTCTCTATTGGCGACTTGATCTCTATCGCTTCGATTCTCCATCGGCGACTCGATCTCCATCTCTCCGATTCTCCATCGGCGACTCGATCTCCATCTTTCCGATTCTCTATCGGTGACTCTCTAAGAGTTCTTACCCCCACCTAACCACCAAAAAAGTTTCTTACTAGCCAGGAACTATAAATAACTCCCTTAAAAAGGGCCCTAAGGAATGCAAAAAGAAAGAATAAAAGGCAGAAGTCTGGGTCACCTACTACCGGATCCCGTTGAAGTTTACTTTTAGAGTTCGGTCTAACGCAACCCAACAAGTTCTTTCAATAGTAGTCCCTTGCCTAGCTCGCTCCGCGAGTCTTTGTTGCGTTGATCTTCAGCCCACGACTCATCGTTGCTTTGATTGTCCATCGCCAACTCTCCGTTGTTTCAAATTTCCATCGCCGATTCACTACGCTAGTCATCCATCGCAAACTCTCTACTTTTTCGATCTTCTACTGCCGACAATCCGTTTCTTCAATCTTCCATTTCCAACTCTTCGTTGCTTTGATCTACCACCGTTGACACTCCACTACCGTCGATTCTCCGCTACTTTTCCATTTCGAGCTCACTTCTACTACCTGTTTGAGCCATTTACCCCTACACCAAGGTAATTTAAATCTTTTTGTAGTTTGTGCATTTGTACTAATATAGAAGATAAATATATTGAAAGTGTAGAATGAGTAAAAAATAATTAAAATAGGCCTCTCAATTAGTCAATTTTTGTTGTCCGATCCATATATACTTTCTCAATCTGTTGAACACAAAGAGTCAATATCGTCTCCAATGAGGCTCGAACTCATGACATTCCACATGAAAGAGTCACTACATGCCATCTGAGCACAAGGTGTTTGGCCTATAAGTTTGTTATTAATTGAATGAATTTTTTATTTCTCTTTGTATTCAACATCTCTTGTTGATAAAGTATCCTATATATGAATGTTTTGACTTCTTCAAGGAACATTGTTCTCTTATTCATTATGTGAATTGAATTGCCATGTCTCTTCTAAAAATATAGCATTTTGATCTTGACATTTTGACTTCTTATGATAACTTGTTTCTTCTAGTTTTCTAACTCTTATGGTAGATTGTTTCTTTTGCTTGCTTGGATCTTCTACCAAACCGTCTTTTCTAGTTGAATAAGTCTTCTGTTTAGACTTTTCTTCTGGGAGACTTTCTGTTTTGTTGTGACATTCTATTATGATTATGCTATCTCTTTTGTTTACTCATTTTTTTTTTACTCGAGAGCCTCTTCTTTTTGAAGTCTCTTCTAATTGATGAAGTATTTTTCTAAGGCTTCTTTTCTGAATGTCTATATATTTTGTTTCACATACTCTTCTTATTAGACTTCTCTTTTAATATGAAAACTCTTCTAACTAAGCTTCTCTTTTGATGATACCAAATATCTTAGGAGTTTTAGTCCCCAATTTATTTTCAATTCTTAGACTTAAGAATTCTCATTGTAAATATGATAGTTTCACTCAATGAATGAATTGTTTTAACCGGAAAGTCAATTAACCAAAAAGTAAATCCAATTTGAAAAGTAACTTCAGGATAGTTTAAAGCTTTGAAAGGTCCGTATAATAATTTCTGAGAAGTTATCTTCGCAAAGTCAAAGACATGATAGCTAAAACTACGAGAAGTAGATGACTGAAGAACGAGAAGGGCCAACCTTAACCGGAAAGTAAATGAACATGGAAAGTTAACTAAGACGAAAAGTTAACCTCCAAGAGGTAGAGGATTGACTAAGGAAAGTCAAGTCCTAAAGGTTGCTAAGGAAAGATCCGAAAGGTTAACCCATGAGAGGTTACCTTTTCGCATCTATTGTTCGCATATTCTCTGAACGAACAATTATTACCCTCAAAGTCTCAAAGTGTAAGAAGAATGTTAGCCAATGAAAAGGAGTCCTAGGTACACATAACAAAGAAAATTTCCCAAATAAGGCTAGCTAGACTTTTTGTACAGTTTAGAAAGCAATGTTCAAACACAAAAGTGGACTCAACGACTGGATGGAAAATCTGAAAAAGCAACCTACCAACCTCTGTACCGTTGGTCATTACACAAGGGTTAGACGTTTGAAATTGTTTCAATATTTGAAATTTGCTTCCCTCCAATGGACAAGTTCTCAAACATGTCTAAATACCTCCATTCAAGTTTGAATGAGGTGCTGGTCGATTATATATTGCTAAGAGAAAAAAAGCATTCAAGTTTGAAAAACCCTGACTAGTGAAAGAGAGAGATCAAGAACTTCAAGATTCAAGATTAAGAAAAGACTACGACACTCATCAAGGATCATCTAAAGCCGAGTCAACTAGTTAGAGATAGTGTACAATCTTGTGTTCAACCCAACCATCTCTACACGTGCGGAGTAACAATTGGGGATACTTGTGAAAATGACCTAAGAGCTTAAGGTCGGCTTTGTGTTAAGGCTTAAGTTCTTATTGTACTAGGGTACGTGATAGTGCAATCCTCCTTGTGTTATAGGAGATCAGAAGAGTAGAGTAGGTTGAGTTAGCCCAAACAATATAAAAATTCTTGTCTCTATCTCTTTACTTTCAACAATTATTTTCCAGCTTAATAACCAAACCTAAAATTTGACAAGATTAAAATACGTGTTAAATATTAAAAGGGATTAACTTTCCATTGTTTCAAACTTTGCTTTGAACTTAACTTTTCATAAAAGTTTTCAACAAGATACAAGTCTATTCACCATTCTCTAGACTTGTAATCCAAACTCCTCGGGACAACTTATATTTCAATATTTATATATATTGAAATATAAGTTAGTTGTGTGTTTAAATACATATACATATGATAATGTTTTTGGAAGAAGAATAGAGGTCAACTAAGATTTAGTTTGATTAATCTTTATGTATATATATATATATATATATATATATATATATATATATATATATTTTATAAGATTTGAATACCTTGGTGTGGTAAAGAAATTAATCATATCTACTAATTAACCCTGCCAAGAATTCAAATTTTGGCTGAAATGGAGTAAGTTACACCGAATCATGTCTCGCCATACACCATGTTTACGTCTTCCACATATCCAAACTTCCTAAAACTCTGCATTTCAAACCCAATGGTTTTCTTGCCATAATCATTTTCAAACCAGTGTGTGCTTCCCTTTATAGCCATTTCTTCCAAGGTTATATATACATATATATCCATGACTTTTGACTTTCCAAGAGTCAATTAAAAAATAGATGTTTCCGTTTGCAATTAAGTTGTATTCAGAGCTTTATTTATTTTTTGTTATCTGTGTATGGCTTATGAAAATTTGCTTTATATATTATTTGTTTTTATGATAGTTTAAGAAGATGAGTTCATTGGCGGCCAATAAGAAGGTGATCAAGAGAAGGTCTCCTACTCCCAAGAAGGTTCAGGTAAACATACATGCCATTGTTGTTTAATTTTGAAGTTTGATGCATTCCGGAAAATGAACCAAACACAAAAAGACAGTTTTTCGTTGTGCAGCCAAACACCGGAAAGGAAAATATTTTCTGGAAAATGACTCATTTTCCAGAAAACATTTTCCAAAAGTCATTTTCTGTTTATATTATATTTCTTCTTACTTAAATTCTGTTAACCAATGCAATGTTCTTGGCACTATTTGAGCAGGCTAAAGGTGAAGGTTCCAATTCTAGGAGGGAGTGCGACTCTGTTGATGAAAACTCCTTACCTATGAGGAGAGCTCGAGAACTTCAAGCAAATCTTTCACCTCAATTTCCTAGTCTAGTGAAGTTCATGCTTCATTCTCACACTGCTAGTGGATTTTGGTTGGTAAGCCCAAATGCATCATCATATCTCTTGGGTGTCAGTTTAGATCAGATTTAAGTAATCTAAGCATCTTGTTTTTACCAAATTATAACTGTGCCTTATTCTCAAATATAATGATAGGGTCTGCCAAAAGATTTCTGCGCTTCTCATCTGCCAAACCACAATGCTGCTATTATTTTGGTGGATGAAAATGGAAAGGAAATGGAGACTAGGTACCTTGTTGAAAGGCATGGCCTGAGTGGAGGATGGAGAGGTTTTTCCGTCGAACACAACTTGATTGCCGGGGATGTGTTGGTTTTTCAACTAATCGAGCCTTTCAAGCTTAAGGTAACCCCATCGACCCTCCAAGTAGTTTGCAACACCTGTTATAGAATATATATTTAATATATGGAATCTCTATAGATTAGGCCGTCTTAGAAATTTAGGTAGGTAGACATATGGAAACTTTCATAACACCTATTTATAGGGCTTTGTATTCTCTTTTCTATATGACAGTATAAGGCAGCATACTCAGAAATCCTCTCTTTACTTTCATAACATCAATGTGCGGATACTGTGCTCTTAGCGTGCCAAACTAATAAGCTGTTGGAGATCTTTATTGGGCACTTATGTTTTGCCTTCAAGGAATTAAACTGAATTTGAATTGCCTCATTTTTACTCCCTTTGTTTGGTTTTAGGTGTACATTGTTAGGGCAAATGACTCAACAAACATTGAATGTGCTATCAGCCTTCTAAATTTGAGTCATTCTGCACAGCCAATTGCAAGTGGTATGTTTTCCTTGTTTCTTTTGTGTTGCATTTAGTAATATTCATAGAAGGCACTACAAATCAATGATAGACTGAACCATAACTTTTATGTTATTCCAGAGGGTTTACTGCAGGAAGGTGATGATAATTAGGAGAATGTATGTGTTGAGAATTGATGATGATTAGAGAACAGCATCAAGGTGATGATAAGCCATAATTTGGCTAGCTCAGTAGTGTACCTCATTTAATCTCAATTTGCATTTTGCCTGGATCTTAAGGTCATTGAGATGAAAATCGCTCCTAATTGAAGTGTTTTTATTTGTAGGTAAAGAAGATTGTATGGAGGCGTGAACGGGCAACGGAGACAATTTGCAAATGAGAATGAGTCAATTAAGGAAGCACAAAATGAGGGGCACAAGGGCATGAAGCAAGTTAAAGAGTGGAATAGGAGCTTAGGCGAAGGTCAGGGATGTTCCCGGTCATAATCACGGTCGTGACGGTGAGAGTGACCTTCCCGGAGCATTTTTTGACTCCAGGGCTCCGGCTGACACTCATAGCCGTGAGCGTCAGCGTGAGGCCGGGAGTTAGAAAGTTCTTTGGGATGGTCACAATTGCCCTCCGGGCCGTGACCTCAACTGGGAGGTCTGGAATCCGCTGCAACTTCCAATGGTCATAGTGAACACATACAAATTCTATAAGTGTGTTTACTAATTGGAGGAATTCTTCATTTCTCTTATTCAACATCGATCTCTTGTTGAGAAAGTATCTTATAAATGTTTTGACTGTTTCAAACAACATTATTCTCTTCTTCACTATATGAATTGTCATGTCTCTTTTGAAAGTATAAAATTTTGTTCTTGACATTTTAACTTCTTATTGTAGTTTGTTTCTTCTAGTTTTCTAACTCTTATGGTAGATTGTTTCTTTTGCTTACTTGGATTTTCTACGAAAAAAGTCTTTTCTGGTTGAATAAGTCTTGTGTTTAGATTTTTCTTCCCGAAGACTTTCTCTTTTGTTGTGACATTATATTCTATTATGATTATGCTCTCTTTTTTGTTTGCTCAAATTTTCTGCTAGAGAGCCTCTTTTGTTTGAAGTATCTTTTAATTGATGAAGTATTTTGCTAAAGCTTCTTTTCTTAATGTCTGTATATTTTGTTTTGCATACACTTCTTATTAGACTTCTCTTTTAATTTGAAAACTCTTCTAACTAAGCTTCTTATTAGTCTCTTCTGACTTTTATAGCATCTCTAACATTAAAGGTTTTCCGGAGTTCTAACACAAAATTTTCTAATTCTTTCCAAAATTAAGTAGCATAGTTTACAATTTGATTTTTTTTTTCTTCAACAAGTTTTCTACCAAAGAAAAGTCTATAGTAAGTTGGGTAATCTAATTTCCTAATATAGTTAGCGGACTCCTCCCGTGCGACGGTCGTGCAGCTGATAATGACACAAATACTTTTAATGTAGTGGTATGTGGTGCACCGATAATGTACTTTTAATGTACACAAATAATGTACATTTAATATGTTAAAAATGTATTTTTTTTTTATGGTTCACGAATAAAATTTGCCTAATCTACTACACCAATCGTCGAGTATTTATTTTCTATAAACTCCACCGTCAAATCAATGCTAATTCCATCTTCCATAACCAACACATCACTGCTTTGATTTCATTTGATCTCCATCGCCCTGATTTTCTATTGGTGACTTGATCTCTATCGTCCCGATTTTCCATCGGCGACTCGATCTCCATCGCCCTGATTTTTCATCGGTGACTCGATCTCCATCGCTCTGATTTTCCATCGTCAGGTCTTTGTTGCGTTGATCTTTAATCGACGACTCATCGTTGTTTCCTCCCGTGAGCGGCCTCCTCCCGTGCAACGATCGTGCGGCCTCCTCCCGTGCAACGGTCGTGCAACTGTCTCATGATGCACTTAGTGGTGGTATGTGGTGCATGGATAATGTACTTTTAATGTGCACAAATAATGTACGTTTAATATATTAAAATGTATTTTTTTTATGGTTCACAAAAAAATTTGCCTACAATACTACACCAATAAAAGAATTTCCACCAAATTGGACTATCGTTTGTGTGACCCATATCCTCTTTATCACTCGAAAGCCTAGTTCTCTACCTATTTAGGTATCTCACTTCCATTTTAAGTCATTTCTTGAATTTCATACCTTGCTTGTCTATCTCTCTCTCTCCTCAACAAGATCGTGTCGTCAGCTAATCGTCGGGTATTTATTTTCTATAAACTCCACCGTCAAATCAATGATAATTCCATCTTCCATAACCGACACATCACTGCTTTGATTTTACGTCGACGACTTGATCTCCATCGCCCCGATTTTTCATCGGCGACTCAATGTCCATCGCCCTGATTTTTCATCGGTGACTCGATCTCCATCGCTCTGATTTTCCATCGCCAGGTCTTTGTTGCGTTGATCTTTAATCGACGACTCATCGTTGTTTCCTCCCGTGCAACGATCGTGCGGCCTCCTCTCGTGCGACGGTCGTGCAACCGTCTCATGATGCACTTAGTAGTGGTATGTGGTGCATGGATAATGTACTTTTAATGTGCACAAATAATGTACGTTTAATATATTAAAATGTATTTTTTTTTTATGGTTCACAAAAAAAATTGCCTAGAATACTATACCAATAAAAGAATTTCCACCAAATTGGACTATTGTTTGTGTGACCCATATCCTCTTTATCACTCGAAAGCCTAGTTCTCTACCTATTTAGGTATCTCACTTCCATTTTAAGTCATTTCTTGAATTTCATACCTTGCTTGTCTATCTCTCTCTCTCCTCAACAAGATCGTGTCGTCAACCAATCATCGGGTATTTATTTTCTATAAACTCCACCATCAAATCAATGCTAATTCCATCTTCCATAACCGACACATCACTGCTTTGATTCTATATCGGCGACTTGATCTCCATCTCCCCGATTTTTCATCGGCGACTCAATCTCCATCGCCCCGATTTTCCATCGGCAACTTGATCTCCATTGCCCTGATTTTCCATCGGTGACTCGATCACCATCGCTCTGATTTTCCATCATCATGTCTTTGTTACGTTAATCTTCAATCGACGACTTACCGTTGCTTCAATTGTCCATCGTTGACTCTCCATTGCTTCAAATTTAATTCTTTTTGTAGTTTGCGTGTTTGTAATAATATAGAGAATAAATATATTAAAAATGTAGAATAAGTAAAAAATCATTCAAATAGGTATCTCACTTTCCATTTTAAGCCATTTCCTAAATTTCATACCTTACTTGTCTATCGTTCTCTCCTCAACGAGAAAGTGCCGTCAGCCCACTGACGGACGCTTATTTGTTTCAAACTCCATTGTCAAATCAACACTCTTCCATCACCGACTCATCACTTCTTTCATTCTCCATCGGATTTTCCATTGGCAACTCTCCGTCGCTCTGATTTTCCATTGTCGGGTCCATGTTGTGTTGATCTTCCATCGAAGAATCATTGTTGCTTCGATTGTCCATCATCGACTCTCCATTGCTTCAATTTTCTACCGTCGACTCTCCTTTGCTTCAAATTTCCATCGCTGATTCTCTACTACTTCAATCTTTCATCACAGATTATATGGACCATAGTGTGCAATATATGTGCAATTTACAAAATGTGTAAATTTTGCAGTTCTAACATGGCAGACCTGACCTTGCCATTTGATTCAATTTCTTTTTGTTTTTATAAATTTAAATGTTGCTATTTCTAAACTGAGTTAAAAGGGTAAGAATGATGAATTGTGATGATAAGACAATAAAATTTATTTTTTGGAAGTTAGAATAGTAGTCATCTCTCTTCAACTTCAACGACGACAATGAGTACATGACTACTAACTTCCTAGCAAGCTACAACAATAGGCTTTGACACACAAAGAAATCCTATCGTTCAACAAGGCAATGAGTGAGACGGGGAGCTACATCTTAAGGGGCGCCTAGCGCCTATGACAAATTTTGCAACACTGCTTATGCATCATCCATTGAATGTTACAAAAATTTCATCACTCTGACATAGTTATGTATAAATTCGTTGGAATTAAATCTGCAATTCATCACGTTTAATTCAAATATGGTGGGCTGCACATTTACAATCTCATCTCAATATACGAATCGATTTTGCAATGGCAGGAAAAGCGAATACAAAGAACGTTGGGAACTACAAAAATGGAAGAATTTTAAAAAAAAAAAACAAAAAACAAAAAAACCCCTACTTGCCACCGGGTAAAGTATTAGTATTAGTAGAGAACATAAAAAGTTTGCAAGAGAAATGCTCTACTGATGTGAAAACCTTATGTTAGCCTTTCCTTTCACAGGGCTAGAATGGAATAAGAGTAATAGAGATAAGGGTGTGTATTTGCATGTGTATGACTCTACAAACTCCGATAATCTATCACAGTGACTTCATCCTCAGGTGCGTCAAGATCTTGGTAGCTGTAAAAATTATCAAACTACACGTTAATGCCCCTACTGCATCCAGCATCAACACCAAGAAATATTTAAAAAAAAAAAAATGCCATTTCACAGTATAGTCTCATCTGTGCTAGGAATCACATAATAGAGACCTTAGCTCCTCCATTTCACAGTTTTTACTGCTACCAATAAAAGCTTTATGTTTTAAAGGTGAATCCAAGAAACTGGAAAAATAGAATAATTGGACCATATTTCTATGCTCAAATAGCAGATAGCTGAAAGCTGATAACAATACAATCATGAGAGATGAAAATTTTCCCAAGTGTTCAGCTAAGCAAATAAACATTAGATTACTTCAAGCCAAAACTGAAGAAACTTTATTAATGCAATGCCAGATGAAGCATTTTGGCGGCAACCATAGCATTACAATCATAAGAAAAACCCTTTAAATTCCAAAGGTACAATTCCAGGCCCCAACAACAACTCTTCTATTCCAATTTATTAAGATGATTGTGGAAAACACAACATGAATACAGCATGAAATAAGCAGTGTTCAATTCTTAGACCTTAGTTGAAATGGTAACAAATTCTAATCATGAAATCCTGTTACTCTGTGCATTCAACTTAGTTTTTGCATTGATGCAATTACAAGTAGATCTCGCCTATGCAGCATGACCAGGAAATAGTATTTGAAACTAAAATTACCTATAAATGCAATCAACATAAAAATGCATACAAAAAGACACAAGTGAAGGTTACCTTCGTATGCGCCTAGGATCCTGCCGAAGTGTAGGAGGTAAAGCAATGATGGGGGCTGGTCCACCTATTTGTGGCCCTTGCCTCCCATTTCTCCCACCTTCAAATGGAGCAGGGCCACCTTGCTCTCGTAACATCTGCATAGCAACTTCAGGAGGTGCAGGAACAAAAGGACCCAATGGACTATAAGGCATAAAAAGAAATCAGTTATAGCATCCAAATATCAAAGGAGTCAAATTAGCCAAGACTAACCAAAAAAATCTAAATTACCCAGCCCCAGGAACAGGCATCAACACAGGGGGAGGAGTTATATCTGAAGGGAAAGCAGCAACTGGAATCCCATGTCCGCCAAATGAATCAAACATTTGCTCATCAGGGTTTCTTCCATCATCATCGTTGGACTGGATATCCGATGATTGCGGGTTCTCAGGCCTATCAAATCTTTCAACTCCATTTACACGGCCATTGCGTTCTCTTCTGTTGCCTCTATCATCCTTCAGTCGGCTATCTGGACCAGGCCTGCGCCTCTGCAACTTCTCTTTCTGCATCATTCAGACACTTCAATAGATACACCATAATGAGGAATAATGAAAAACAAAGGAAAGAGATGATTCCTGTTTCAGNCCCCCCCCCCCCCTCTATGCATTATTACTGTGACAATTACTCTTCCTCCTAGCTTGATTTAATGAATATACTAACTCATTACCAATAAACAGCATCACTATTTCTTTAGCATAACAAAGAATTATTTTATCAAAGGCACTAAGGGGCTGCACAGAAACATAAATATGGAGGAAATTATATGAGGTGGGGCACTGTCTTATCTCCAATACTCCACATTTTTTTAATAGGTATATTCTACAATCTACAATTTTGTAGTAGGTAAGGAGGGGAGAAAGAAAGCAGGGAACACAAGTGTCTATCATTGCAGTGCCCAAAACACCATGTTAAACGCATTTAAATGCAGTGCCTAAAAATGTTATCTCCTACACACCACACATGCAGCCTATATTAAAAGGTTAGTGCGATGCCCAAAACATAAAAGCATAATCAAGTGGCAAACAGCCTAACAGCTGTAATACAAGCGTACCGGCAGAGATGACAGCATAACAGGCGTCCCACCAGGTGCATTTTCGTCACTGACATAATTGCGACATAGTAAGCATCATGATGAAATTTATGAGAAAATCAAGACAGTGATTACACAAATTGCACTTACCTCATGTAATTCTGGAAGTATAAATCCTCACGCACTTTAGAAGTCAGCTCCAACACCAATTCTGGGTGCTTCAACTTTAAGTGTTTATGAACAAACTCAGCAGCATGAAAGAGTTTTGTACAACCCTTGGCTCCACAACCATACTTCCACCCATACTTCTCATCCCTAATTTTGCGGACATAAGGTTCTAAAGCTTCAACTGCAGCGGTATCAATTTTCTCCTTAGCAGTCATGACCTCCAGAGGATCTTGTCCTTTCAGCCTCTCTTCCCAACGTGAATCTAGTTTTCTTTCCCAATCAGCCCCATTACTACTTGTATCAGAATTCTTGCCATCAAATCTCACATGTCTGAGGCCCTTGGCTTCATTTGTTTCAATCATACCATAATAATCCACTCCATGAATGCGCCAGAGATAGGTTAGAAGAGTTTCCAAAAGCTCAGCTCCCTCAAGACCTTTAACTGAAGTTAATCCCCTTACTATAACAACAACTGGGCCAGAGGAACTGCTATGAGACTTGTCCCTGCTCCCTCTATCATTATCGGACCGAGATAATATGTTTTCTTCGATTCCCTTTTCTGAATCAAGCTTTGCCACAAGTGTCTGTGACTGTTCAATGTCAATGTGAATTCGTCTTGGCTCAGAACTGACTGGGTGAGCCTTTGGAGCATCTGAAAGTAACCTTGCATCTTTGGATGGCCCCCTATCATGGCGTCTTCTTTTGTCACCAGCATCTGCTTCATCATCAGAATTGGGCTCACTAGACTGTCCTGTGTTGTTTGAGGGAGTAGGGGTAACACCAGGACCTCTATTTTGCATACAGAAAATTAACTTTAATGTTCAGTAACAAACAGAGTCATTAGTAGGCATCATACTACAGATTTCGTTGAAGACAAGAAAACATATCTTACAAATCTAATGTTCCACTTTGAAGATCAAGGAGGAAATCTTTTGCCATTTTCCGTGCACGCTCATTTCTCCTAAAAAGACAACAAAGAGGAAGATAGGGACACAAGAAAACAAAAACAATTTTGTAAAACAATCTACTAATAAAGCAGCCAGACACAATACAAAAGGCTTATGCTTTGAATCAATTTCCATTAACAACAAAAACAAAATAGAGCTCACCTTTCTATAACAGAGACTAAATTTGTAGGGTGATATTTGTCTTTTAACCTGTGGAGGCAAAGCATCATGAAAAGCAGCAAGAACAGACAGGGAGGAAATGATAAGTTGAATTTGAATTTTGAAAGATACCATTCTTCATCTTTGCGTGCATCAAAATATGCTCTTTTCTGGGCCTCTATATATCCAGACTTATACTCTTGATACCTGCATTATAAACAGAATATGATTGTGCCATTGTTTTAGGTAAGGGAAATCCAGTAAAGATGAATCAGAACATCTACAAAAACACAACATTCCCATTCTTACCTTCGCTCAGCTTCAGCTGGCAAGATATCATCTTCAAGCTCCTGAATGAACTGCTTATAGGACTTCAATCCTTCTCTGCAAAATGATACAACACATGGATAAACTTATAAATAAAAAATTTAATTAAAAAAAAACAACCATAACCGTTCAAATGTGTTATTCTTTAAAGAACAGGCAAGATTGCAAGAATTTTTATAATCATCTAGTAACAAACTTCCCTGATTACATTTTCTGTAATTGTCAGAAGCATATCACCTAATTTTTTAATGATCTTCCTCTAAAGAGACATGGAGAAGTGGTCGTCTATAGTAAATAATTAAACCCCCAAGTCCAAGCTCACCAGCACAAACAGAATTTAGCTGAAAGAACCCAGTAACTACCTGTAACCCAGAATAATTCAAAAGAAACTAAGTCAGCTAATAAAATAAGCATTTTGCACACTTGAAAGAAGAAAGTACATGCACATCTGAGGATAAATTATACTGTAAAAACTAGAATTTGTAATGCATACAGGAAGGTTACACTAAATAGGTTAAACAAATGTAGATGTGTTTTCCTAGGACAATATGCTATTCAAAGAAGTGAAATGATCAAAGAATGATAAATCAGGGGAAAATGTTCTAAAATTCATTGGTCTTGCACATAAACAAATAAAAAATAATAATAATTTTGATACCTTTGAGAGCCTCGTGTTACAACAATATCCCCAAATCCACTTCGACTAGAATCCCAGTCTAGAACAAAAAGACACAAAGGTCAAGCTAAGTTTAAAGCAAGATAATAATGCCATCACCATTTAAATTTAGTATGTTCACAATGCTGATCCCTATCATCACTAATCAAAAAAGACAATATGAAAGTAGAAGCTAAACTCAAAATTAAATTATACTATAATAAAAGTTTGTAAAAGGGAAAAGAGTTTAGCATGCCTCCACACATAAGCATTGAGAACATAACAAGAAAAAATATTCAAATAAATACTACAATCAGAATTGGAAGAAACAGCACAGCAAAGACAGGGCCCATTATGTTTTGCATAATTCACCCATAATAAACAATTAAACAAATTCATAGCATTTTTTAAAACAATGTTGGGATCTGTGCTTTAACATGAGGATAAATTATCTTGGGGTATGCCATATGCAAGGGAATCACTACAATAAATCAATCAATCAATGCTGCTCCTTATATGATAATGAATGAATTATGTAAATCTAAGAACAGGTTTTATTGGATATGTTTCTGTAGTATATTTCCTAGTAACTTGAGCATAAACAAATATATAATGAAAAGTAAAGTACTCCTCCCATTTGAACTTTTGAGCAGAAGTGAATCCCTTGGAATGTTTTGTGTAATGTAGCAATTAAAAGTGGAAACATTTTCCATTCCAAAGTGGCAAAGTTGTAAACATCATTTTGGGAAATCCTAAATAAAACACAAGTCCATGAGGTGCAATATGAATTGTATAATAAAACTACCTTGGAACCCACCAGATGAACGCCCAATGTATCGACCATGAGGTCTCTCATCTGGATATCCAAGCCTCCCCCCCATTTCTCTATCATGACCAATTGGATAGTCATACCCACCACCAAATCTGGAAAATCAACAAGTTACATGTGTATTAAGGCATGGCTGGTTGACTGCGAGGCTAAAAGTACCAAGTGAAGAGCAAAACATGAAATGTGACATTGTGACAAAAATTGGATTATCCAAGCCATGCACTTGGAGACAGGAAGAACGGGCGAGGTATGCTCAATGGCCACACACAAAAGTACAGAATAAGAACAATGTTCTGTCAAAACTAATCTCCTTTTCGCACACTTCAATAATTGTCTTAATTTGAGATAACAAATCACCCTACAGGTTGTTCTAGTGGTCTAGATGCTATACACACTGCCACTTTGAGGTCAGGCAGCTTCATGAAACATCATTTGAAAAGCTAGTTAGAAGTGAGAAAGCAAATACCAATCCTGTCAGAAGTTGTGGTTTGCTGGCTGTGAAGGGCATTTAGTCCAAATAAAGACATTTCTATAAGTTACTCAGCATGTAAGGGGAAGAGCATCGTTCAGTCTGCTGTGTTGGAGATTAAATTTGTTGCCTAGATTCAGGAAGGGCAGGAGGAAATGTAATGTAATTTAGCTTCCAAAGAAATCAGTTATGCAGGTCCTGCTTCTTAATCCATTTTCTTTCTTCGTTTAGCTGGGTATAATATAAGTGTAGCTGCTCCTGATGCAACTATCTAGAAGTGCTAGCAATAAAGAGTAGGCTCAGAGCCTCAGTCCAACTGACATAATTCATGTCTACCTAATACTACCAACCTTATCTCTAGAGTTCACTCCTTAGTTCTGCATTCTACTTCCATTTCTCTTGGTGTATCTGGTTCGTCTTGGTAGTTCATAGCATATATTAGACAAATATAGAGAGAAACATAGAACAGTACAGACCTCCGTTCACCAGGTCCATAGCCACCTCTAGGACTTCCACGGCGGCCATCATACTCATCCCTCCGAGAGCGCTTGTATGGCGGCGGCGAGCGTCGGCGATCACGATAGGGAGGGGGAGGAGGGCTGGAGCTGGTGCGGTTCCGCTTGTGGTCACGCTCCCGAAGGGGCGGGGGTGGTGGGGACCGGTTGCGATCGGAGTAATCCCCCCGGCCACCTCGTCTATCAAAGTCTCGCTCATCCCTCCGCTCCCGAGAGTCCCGGTCCCGGCCTCGCCGTGACTGAGGAGGAGGAGGTGGTGGTGGTGGTGGTGAAGAAGGCTCGACATCGTCGCCGGACTTCTCGGGAATGTCGTTACCTCGTTCAGGACGGCGATCGAGGCCGTCGACGGGAACGTCCATTACCTCAGCCATCAATTGCTATGCCGAGATTTGGAGAAGATAAACCCTAGCTCAGTATCAATCTATCTGTATCTATGCTATAAAATCAAAATGGGAAATGCAACGGAAGGATGGCGCGACTTGAAAATAAGATTTGGGGGTTTTGTATGAACAAATGCTTCCTGTAACTTACTCTGTCTCTAATTGTTTGAACATACTCCAAATGCCCCGTATAAACAATGAAATTTTACTTGCACCCCTCTTATTTTGAAACCAGTAAAAAAAAATGATACTTCTCCAAAAGTTTGAATACTTAATCTCACGGGTCCCACATTCCAGTCTGGCAAAGCATTTAAAATGATGTAAATCATGATAATTTAATAACTTAGCATATAGAGTCGAACGTCGGTGCGCATAATGAATATGTACGCTTTGAACGTAATTCTCATACTGTCAGTTTAGAAATTTGGTTACTTCCCCCATATGATACAAGAAATCTAAGAATATTGATGACAATGAAACAAGATTTTTTTTTTTAAATACTACTAACTCTATTAGAATGCAGTATATGTTCATAACTACTTTCTCAACCTACTTAACCTATTGAAGCACAAGAGTCAGTATTGACTCCACTGAGGACCACCTCCCGTATAAAGGGAAGGGTTTGATGCCTCTGGACCACAAGGTCCTTGGCGACAATGAAACGAGTTTATTAAGTGAAAATTTAGAAAAATTTACTAAAAAATATAATTACTTATAACGTTTCAATATTATATAAAAACATATTGTACATGCTATTTTAAATAATTAATGTTAATATAGTTAGTATATTCATTCCGTTTCGTTTTATGTATTTGGTTCGATTAACTGAGGTTAGATTAAAGTTATTTACAATACAATTTTTCATATATATTAAATGTAATACTAGTATATATCAATCATATTTAGAACATACATTACAAATACTATTGAATACCACAAAAATCATATTTAACATTTTAAAGAAAATAAAGAAAAATAAGTAAAGAAGTAATTATTGGTTGTGTTCCCAAAAAAAAAAAAGTAATTATTGGTTGGATTATAATAAATAATAAACATGACGAATAAAATGAAAAAAAAAACATGAGATATTAGATTGTTGGTAATATTGTATATTTGAAAATTAACACCTAAATTCAAATAATTGAAAAAAATGCCCAAATAATTTATGGTTTTACTCAATTTAGTCCTAAATGATTTTTTTGCTTAATTTAGTTATCGACTTTGATGATTTTATACAATTTAGTCATTTGTTAAAAATTAAGTTAGTTGACTTTTAGGGATTGAACCTACTAAAGCAATAGTCTGGGATTGAATCTGTGACTTCTCAGGTAGGAAGGCCACAACTACCACAAGGTCTTTGGCTTTTTCCCCTTATTAAGATCCACGTAGAGATGTAAATTATCGTACCAAAACAACTTTAACCTTAAATAAATAAATATTTAGATACGAAGATTTACATTTCTGCGTGGATCTTAATAAGGATAATAAAAATGAATCATCCCAAATGGGAGGAAGGATAAGAAATTACCATTATGACCCTATTTCTAACTGTCAACTAACGAAATTTTTAACAAACGACTAAATTGGGTAAAACCATCAAAGTCGATGATTAAATTAAACACAAAAAAAAATCATTCAAGATTAAATTGAGTAAAATCACGGGTTTTTATGCCGTGGACCCAGGTCCACATTGCAAGGTGGACCTGGGTCTACATTCACATACACTATACTCTACATTCACATACAATATACTCTACATTCACAATTTGTAAACACCACATTCACACATTACAGGATTATATGTTTAGTAACTATACTCTACATTCACAATTTGTAAACTCCACATTCACACATTCAAGACTCTATATTCATAGGTCCTATATTACAGGGCTATAAGTTGCTAGAACTTCTTAACTCTATTACAGATTCACACATGCATAACTCTACATTCACGATTTCTATACTCCATATTCACAATTTGAAACCTCCACATTCACACATTTCTGGGCAACTCTACATTCACACAATCATAAATCTACATTCACGATTTCTATACTCTACATTCACACTTTGAAACCTTTACATTCACACATTTTTGGACAACTCTATATTCAGCAATATGTTTACTAAAAAAAAAAAGAAGACAAAAACGATGTAGTTTTGGACCCAGGTCCACCTTGCAAGGTGGACCTGAGTCCGCAGCATAATTTGCCTCAAATCACTATAATCAGAACTATATTGGGTATTAACTCATTTTTCACGTACATTTACATTTACATAATTATGTTGGGATTATCCGTCTTATTAAAGCCCGATCAACCCAATACGGCCCAAAATGCCCACATGGTCCGAACCACCAATCCGCAGGCCCAATGCCCGACCTAAACAACCCTATTCCATCTCGTGACGATATATAGCAGAAGCCGCGCTTTG
Source organism: Ipomoea triloba (assembly GCF_003576645.1). Lineage (NCBI taxonomy): Eukaryota > Viridiplantae > Streptophyta > Magnoliopsida > Solanales > Convolvulaceae > Ipomoea > Ipomoea triloba. The sequence continues at coordinate 34,928,647 of NC_044919.1, read as the reverse complement.
TGTTATGGTTGCCTTGTTGCCTTGCTGCCGTCGTCGACGTTTTCCTCCTCCTGTCATTACAGCTTCGAATCAGGTCGTTAACCATGGTTGCAGCCAAGAAAACCGTAAGTACATTTCTGCTTCTCACACGAATTAATGTATATACGTGCATTAATATCTCCTTCGATGTGCGTACATCTTCGAGACGTAGCTTATGCCAGTTGTTGTGGTTTCCTATAATGATTTACAGAAGAAGACTCATGAGAGCATTAACAATAGGCTAGCTCTGGTCATGAAGAGCGGCAAGTACACACTGGGGTACAAGACCGTTCTCAAGTCCCTCAGAAATTCCAAAGGTATTCGATTATTTTTTGTTATGGATATTATTTCCTCCGTTCATGTAATTTGAGAGATTGATTGTTTGGTTGGCGATGAGAGAAAAATAGTTAAGCAGAAGATATGGATTTGAAGTATAGTTGACTCGGGTTGACTGTGAGATTGGATGTAGAAATGGACAATAGTGATATTTAATTTGTTTGTGTGCCAATTTGAAAGCTTAGAATAGCTTAGGTTTCAGTGGAGCTATGAAAATATTATGTTTAGAATTTGATTTTACCAGCAATTACTATGTGTAGCTGAGATTTGAAGGAAGAATATGAGTCGGATGTTGATTTAGGGTTGCTAATTTGGGAAAACATACATTGCCTGATGGACTGAAGATTTATGTTTTTTAATGATCACTAAAAACCATTTATGCTATTTTGAATGAGAATTGTACTTCTTTCATCTTACAGTGTACCTGAAAGGATTTAGTACAGGGAAGTTGGGGTCATTTTGATAATACAATGGATGTGTAGAATCAATGTAATTACTTTGAATGAGTGGCTGATCTAATTATTTTGTTTTTGTTTCACTTTCTTAGGGAAATTGATTATCATTTCCAACAACTGCCCTCCCCTCAGGAAGTCTGAGATAGAGTACTATGCTATGTTGGCAAAGGTTGGAGTTCACCACTACAATGGAAGTGAGTGTAGTTTTGGCCTCCTAATATCTTCATTTTACATGTTCCTATAATTCTTTTTCCTGTAAATCAACATAAATATTTAGTTTATGTTTATTGTATGTTTGATTTTTTTTCACTGTTTCTTTGCTTTTATAGCTTGCCATTTTTATGTCTGATTCTAACTGAGTATATTGGGGAATTATACCGAACCCCATTAGTTTATTTTTAGGTTTATGTTATTGTGTTTCCAATATTTCAGTACTCCAAGCTCTATATTCTATCATCATCTAGTAATGGTTATAGAGGATTTGTTTGGCATACATAGCTTGTGAGCTAGCTTAAAGCTTAAAAGCTAGTAGTTACTAGCTTATTTTGAAACTCTACTCAGAGTAGTGTTTCAAAATAAGCTATTATTTTAAGTTCTCTATGTTTTACCAAACAAAGCTTATAACTTATTTTTAGCTTAAAATAAGCTATAAGCTCTACCAAACAATGGTCAGAGTTAGAACCACTCAGTTGTACATTCTACATTTAGACAATGATAAGCACATGAATTTCAATGTATATAGTCATCATTCGTGCTGTGCCTGTTTTAATGGTTGGCCCTTGGGGGCAGAGGGTTTCTCCTCCTGCTCTCTGCATACTTACATATTTGTTTCTGTTTCAGACAACGTGGATTTGGGGACTGCATGTGGTAAATATTTCAGAGTGTGCTGCCTCAGCATTATTGACCCCGGTAGGCATTGCTATTAGCCCATTAGTTATTTGCCTTGAGGTAACTTGTAGTTGAATTACGTTTTCCTGTTGCTGATTGTTTCACACTTTTTTGTGCCTGCAGGTGATTCGGATATTATTAAGAGCATGGCCAGCGAGCAGTAGGATAGCAATAGATGTCTTATGGTTGGTTGCAATGGTTATTCTGAAGTTCACCAGAAATCAGTGTTATTTTACTTATTTTTAATTTAATGGGTCACAGAAGAAGAGCTCCATTGTAGATGATGAGATGAGAATCTACATTGTTGTTTCTTAGACAGTTTTGGTTGCGTTGAACGTTAAAATGACATTGCTGGATGCCTGAATGAATTTTGAAACAGTTGTATTCATCTTTTTTTTTTTTATCAATGTTGTGATATTGCTCATTCTTAAAATCACTCTAATTATACCAGATGATATTTACCCTTAATATATCATAGTTGGTCGGAAAATTGTTTGGTAGGATAAAATGTAAAAAATTGCATAGTGATGTACATAATTAGAAAATGTTAATTATCAAAAGACCAAATATAATTCAAGTATAATAAGTAGAAAATAAAAGTAAAATTTTATTTTAATTATTTTAAATTTGAGTTTGATTTATATTAATTTTTAAAATACAAAAAAGATAAATATCTTATATTAAAGATTGCATGCACTAATATACTTTCCAACTATCTGTAATGTAATGACATCCCAAGTTATCATTTTAAATGAGTAAAATTGTATAGTTAAATATTTTAATTATTTTCTAGTTATTGTTTAATCAAATATTTTAATTATTTTCTAAAAAATGGTTCATTTATGTTTCTAACCTTGTTTTGGCGAAAAAAGACTTTCGCTAAATTTTCTACTAAAATGACTAAATTATCTCTAACTAACAAAAGAAAGAATATTTTCTATTGAATGAATTTTTCAATTACATAGCGTTTTTTAAACACCGCCTAAAGGAAAAAAGGAAGTGCTTAACTGATAAAAACGTAGAACACGTTCCAACATCAAAGGGCAAATCCAAGTAGCCATTATCTCCCATCCACAGTGACGTATGTTTCTTCTTCCTCTATTGTCTCTGAGGTTCTTCCGCTTCAGTCTGATTGAATCCCCTCCTTATCTATCTGTAATCAATCGGTTGTTTTAGCTAAGAAATGGAAGAAATTCCCTCCACATCCAACGCTGCAATCCCTCCATCTTGGGAAGACATCGAACGCTCCGAAAGGTAAAACATCTTGCCCATTTCACACCTCTCTCTCTCTCTCTCTCTCTCTCTCTCTCTCTCTCTTCATAGATTTGTAATAATTCTTTTATTAAAAAAATTGCAGTTACCTTGTGTGCTGTATGTACGAGGAAGCAGCCTCTTTGTCTCACTCTGTTTTGAAGCGCTTGTGTGAGATCAATTCTAACAATAATAAGCCCTATTATGAAATTGTTGAGAGCGGTGATGAATTGGATGATATGTTGGAGTCAGCTGGAATGGTCTATGTTCAGTCCTTGAACCAACTTGGAAGGTACCTCCAATCCCCCCCTTCTGATTATTCAGAGGGTTGTATGGTTCTGGTTTTCTTCTGTCAGTGGAGTTAGCTGAAAATGAGTTGAAGTATTGGCTTTTTTTGGCAATTGTGTGAATTCATGTGCCAGTTTGAGCCTTTATCTTCTTGTTATTTTTGTGGGGATAAAAGTGCAATGTATTATGTGTGGCTTTAGGTTTTAGTGAATTTGAATATGAGATTTTTGTTTGCAGGACATTGGAAATAATGAAGGAACTTAAGCTCTTGTTTGGATCAGTCACTGCCATCCCTGTGCAAGTTTTCCTTACTGGGTAACTTCTTTATAGGACAAGTTCACGTTCAAGTTTAACCTAGTGTTTATGAAAGAATAACTGATATCACCCTCCCCATTCTGCTTAGACTGTGTCTTCCTTGTTTTGGTTTGTTAGTGTTTGAGTTTTAATTTTATAATCAAAGTATTTGCTTGTGAATAATGGCTTATAGAAATGTGGAATTTCCTTAAAACGTGAAGAACATTCTTTATCTATTTGTTGAACAATTTTGGGTCAAACTTAGCCTTTCATGTGAATATATCCAAATTACTTGGCTTTAGTTTTAGTAATGCATTTGAAAATAAGAAATGTAGCTTTCATTTGTATAGTTATTGGATCTATGCACTCGTAAAAGCTTCTTGGGTGTAGTAGAAGTAACTTAGAACCTTCTTTGCCAGGGCATGTCTCCAGATACCTGGCGGCATTTCTTCTGATTTTCAAGAAATTCTTGAGGAATTCCTTAGCAAGTGGAAATACATGGACGGAAATTATTACAGTTCTGTTAGTGTTGGAAATGATGTAACTTATGTTGAAGGATTCAGTAAGCAGTTTGTGCTCGGAGTTGATAAATATCTGGAAATTGTTGAGCTCTATGTGGTAACTTTTCTTGGAAGGATTATGAGAAATGTAGATCTTGCTGTGTCATGGGTTGAGAAAGCCAGTTTACCTGAGGAGAAGCGGCAGGTTAATGATTTTTTTTTTCCCTCTCTTATTCTGTTGTTTCCCTTCTTTTGGGGGTTTGGATGTTGGAGTTGGGGGAGTTGGCTGCCATTTTCTGTGATATTGCAGAATAAACTTTACCAAGTCTGGGCATGTTGGACTATAATGTCTTTTTCACCTTACTTTCTAGTATTTTTTTCCCTCTTAAACTCAGATCTGTTGATGTTCTGATTTTAAATTTGGAACCAAAAAATTTGTGATTTTTAGCTAATTATCATATCTGTGTTTATTTGTGAAGATTTATTGATGTGATGGTCTATCACACAGAAATAGTTCTCTTACATGCTTGACTCTAAATGAGCAAGCATACTATTCCACTTTTCTAAAGGACAGAATATTATTTTATATTCTGTAACATGTATGAGCTTCTGTAGCTGCTTTGCATTTTCTTGCACTTAAGTAACCATTCCATGTTGATTTCCTATCTTATATGGAGTGATGTCATTCTTCTACAATATTGATCAAATGACCATCGCGGAGCATCCAAATATTTTTACTGCAGGATCTTAAATGGCGCAAAAGTGCAATCTTTCATTCTAAATCAGGGTTTTAATTCGTTAATTTTTAGTAAATTGTGTGATAAACGATGCTATGTGTTGCATGGTATCCTTTCCTGTTTCTCTGCCTATATTCTTTCTTTCATTATGTCCATTTCCCCTAGATATCAAAACAACTTTTGAGAGTTCAAATTATGTACCCAGTGCACACTATCGCTAATGGTTGAGGGTTTCCCTTGTCACTTAAAAAAATAAATCTTGCATTGTAACTTTCAACTTGAGCTCCTTGAATTTCATATGCTGACATTCAATTTAAATTCCCCAAGCATAGCACTTCTTTTATGTTTAAAGAGGTCTTGTGCATACTCAATCTATGGCTTTCATTGACTTGGTTAGTTTGTAACTGCTGAATGAAATGTCTATATGGATTTTATAAATTCTACATTGTGTAGTTCTCTCACCACTGAATTTAGGATTTCGTAATTGTATTTTATTTTATTTTACTGTATAGCATCTTTCATTACACTTTTCTCTCAGTTTACTGACAACTTCCCAACCTTTATACGGTTCTTTTTCAGCATTTGCTGAGGCAATTACACTCCATGAACACTTCAAAGCTCAGCAGTTCATTGGAACCCGCCACTGCATCACTATTGCAAATGGATGAATATGGGACTAAATCTGCTTCCATAAAGGAAGAAGAAACATTCAGTGGTTCTGCAAACAATTTCAGTGCCGAGAATAATACAAAGCAAGCACTTAAGAAAATGTACAAAAACAGAGTTCCGTTTTGGTGGTTCCGCACCATAACTTTGAAGTTTGGAAACACTAGGTTCGTTGTATCAAATGGAAATATTTTCCTTTGCTGTCTAGCTCTTCTCTTATTTTATATCGTGAGGAGGAAGTCAAATTTACGGAGGTAAGACATGCTACTTTTACTACTTATCTGACTGCCGATGTGTGTGTTTGTGAAGATTAGTTATTTTGGTCTTAATTTTATTTTATGCATCTTTGCCACTTTGAAGTGGAACATATGTCGATTCATTATATCATTTATCTGTATATGTATTTGGTGCAATTTGAACATAGCCATTGATGAAACTATTGAGACCTTAGTTCTAAGATCTAGGTTGAAGTCTTGAAGAAATCATTTATATATTTGTGGAATTGTAAGATATGAGTCCTGGATATCTGCATAATTTCATATGCCTTTGTAGACTTAATTAGTTGCTCAACTTGCTTCTTGTCATCTTAACCACTGCATCTGGAGTAGTATCTATTGCTGGTATCATGGTATGTGTTTCCACTTAGATATGTTTTGCGTACTGTTAATGCGAGCGATTGAATTTCATACATATACATATATATGCTTGATATAATTAAAGGTGACGGTCCAAAGCTAAGATGACTGTTTTCGAAATAGCACATTTAGTTGAAAAAGGCAACATCCCTAGATGTCAATTTGAAACAATTACAGTTTTTGATAGTATGATTTTCCGACTTCTGCTTTGAGAGAGAAGTCTATTTACTTGTTCCTGACTATTTGTATAAATTTCGAGTAATGGTTTACCGATTATATAACCATGTTTTTTTTTTTTTTTTTTTTCCTGCGGTGTTATTACAGCATTATTAGAAAACAAGCTTCATCTGTGAAGAAGGCTTTGTCTGACCTTTGGGAACTTGCATTCTCCTACCAAGTGAACCCTCTAGCTGCAGTTCAATCTCTCCCTACTGCCCGGTAATGGCGCCATTTTCTCTTCCTCATTGTTATCTTATCTTACCATACAATACAATACAAATAATTAAGATATTATTGAACTGTCCATTGGGGGTTTCAACATAGAGAAAAAAGTCAGGTGATAGAATAAATTTTTTGGTTTATATTAGGCTGAGTCTGTGTAGTCATAGATGCAAATTAAAAATGTTGCATAATATCACTATCTACATTGGGACCTTATGTCCTACACTTGTTCTTTTGATTGCGTGCAAGTTTTTATTGCGTCTAATATTTGATATCAGTCCTGCCGTTATCGGATAGTGTTAAATTTCGGTTGTTTTATTTTATTTAATCGCAATGAATTGGTTAATCACAAATATTTTGTGAAATATGAAATTATATCAACATATGCAAATAACGATTTTTTTTTCGACATCATAGCATGGAAATGCAAGGACTTTTTATGTATATTATTTATTGAGTATAACTTCTTTCACTTGATGCACCTAATTGATTGATTAGCTGTGTGTATAAGACATTAACTACACATAATTTTCATACATCAATAAGTTAACGAAAAATTTTGATCTTTTTCGAGTCCGCTACTATTGAAATTCTTCCCACCTTCATAATGCAAAGTGCAAACATACCACGGTTGCAAAAATTGTATCTAGGCGTGGGCCGGTCACCTAGCGTATCACTATAATCGGTAGTCTAGGCGGTCAACTAAGTCACATAGTCGGCCGATTGGCTAATAGCTATTGGTCTTTATTTATTTATTTATTTATTTTATAGATGAGTTATTTTACTCAAACAAATTACAAGTGAAAGACGGGCAATGCTACTACAACAGAATATCTCCTGGCAGCTCATTTGGTCACAGAGATGAAGTTTGAGAAAAAAAACTAGAGATCGAGTCCTTGAAGAGTTAGTGTTCGGTTGAGTTACCATCATAACATGATTTACATCCTTCACATATGCTCTGTCAGGCAAAGCGTAGGGGCATTGAGATTGAAAATTCGACTTTTTGGGAGAAAAAAAGTATAGTTCAAATATCATTTTTCTCATTATAAAGTATGTGCTGTTCAAAAGAATGAATTTAATAAAACAAAAATATTAAAACACCAATTTTCTACCACAATTTCACACTGTAATTACAATCCTTTGAAACCACGTTGGATTTCTCATTCAAAGCATCCACGGTGACGTCACATTTAACCTTCACAGTGATCTCCCACGTCTTCACTGCCCCGACCTTAATTTTGACGGGCGTTTCTACGTTCAACTTAAACGTTACTTTCCGTTGTCTCTGCTGACGAACCAGCGACGATCTAACGGTGTTACCCAGCAACACGCCGGATCCCTTAAGCGCCGTGCGGAACTCCGTCACGTTATTTGACGGCTGAAAAAACACCGGCAATTCACCGTGACTGAGCTCAATGCCGGAATAAGAAACCCTAACGGAGCTCCCTTTCCGGTAAAAAATCCCGATCTTATCGTTAGGATTCTCCGCTCGGACGATGACGTCAAACTCGGGCGAAACCGCGGAGCGTGACGTCACGTTCAGCCCCTTGATTGCGACGTCGGTGACGGTGTAATTCGGCGACTCAGGGCGGAAAACGAGGTAGAAAACGCCGGCGGCGATGGCGAGGGCGACAATGAGGACCACGAGGAGACACAGAGTGTAGCAGAGGCACCTGCAGCAGCATCCGCGCCGACTTTTCCGGCGGCTGAAGGACTTCAAACGGCGGGAGTTCTCCGGCGGAGGATAGCGGTATATCTGATCCTTCGGAACCTGGATGACGTAAGTCCCAGGCGGCGGCGGAACCGGCTTTGCAGAAACCGGCAGTTGCGGTTTTCCCGGCTGCTGCGCATTCTGTTCTGCTACTTCGCCAGACTTCTCCGAAAACGGCGGCGAGTCGTTAGCGTGTACTCGATCAGCCATTGTTGACACCAGGTAGGAAGAATCAGCCCAAAATAATTCTCCAGTTGCAGAAGATTAAAGTAATCAAGAACGTGAGTGCGAGTATCGAACAAGTATATCCTCGCTGTATATATATAGAGAGAGAGAGAGAGAAGAGAGAGAATAGTGAGCGTGTAATGAAAACGAAACCGCGTTGGGTATGGCGTGTGCATTAAGTGCAAACGGCTTTTTACCTTAACAGCAAGATTTTGTTTTTTGTTTTTTGATTTTTTGAGAGCTTTGTGATCTTAAACGTTATCAAAAGAGATTTAAAATTTTTAAAAAGCAATATTATTTTATTTTTTAATTAATGAAGCATTATTAATTTTTTTTTTCAATTTGAAAGAAAAAAAAAAACTTTATTACAGCTAAAACAGAACATAAAAACAAAGGAAGAGTGACATGTCACTCTCTATAGCCTGACAAAGAACGAGCTTCTCTAACTACAAACCTACCGTATAAGCAATACCGTTTACAAACCGCTTAACAAACAAAAATCATAGACTACCAAAAATAGCTACCAATTCTTTTACATAATCAACCATCAAACCAAACAAACTACCCCAAAAGCTCCACAAATGGCCAAGTAAACTTGATGGGCATCCATTTCCACGATGAAGCATTATTAGATGGAAAATGAAAACAATTAGATAGGGTGCATAATTGGAAAGCAACGACTCAATCATTTTAACGGTCTGATGACTTTGTTGTTGTTGTTTTTTTTTTTTTGTTTTTTTGTTTTTTTTTTTGAAGGAGATGACTTTGTTAATTGCTACATAAATATTTATTAAATAGTGAATAGTTTTAACAAATAAAAAAAATATGTCGTTCAAATAGAAACACTATTTGTCTAATTCGCGTAAGGTTTCAAAGTTGATATATTCCATTTATTTTATTTAAAAGCCCTGCAAAAACCACACAATTTTGTCTAAATGTGACTATTTGTATATGATTAGTTTTTTTTTTTCTTTTTTTTTTTTTAAATTCAAATCTTACAAAAAGTGAGTTTGTATGAGTGGTAAATGTAGGAGAGCATAACAAGGTCTAATTTTAATTTTTATACAATAAATATTTAAATAAAATGATAAGGGTCAAATAGGTCATTCAACTATAGACCAAAGTACAATTAGAACCTTAAACTAAAAAAAATTCAATTAGACAATTTAGCCAATAACTTATATTAATAATGAACTTTTTATCAAGCAACTAATAATAGTTAAATAAGTCAAAATTGACTGATAAGCTAATTATTTACCAAATATAATCATAATTTATTTTTAAAAAAATTGAGAGCGAGAATAAAACTTGAGAATTCACATAATATTTTTTTTTTTTTTTTTTTTACTTAAACACTGATTTGGTAGCGCTAATTGTGACATACCACCGACAATCAAATCATAGTACTTAGAAAAGACAAAAGAGAAAAACATGTGAAAATAAGAAAAAGTGGCCAGTGGGGCTACGCTACGGTTCAACGGTGGTTTGAGGTGAAAAAATAAAAAAAACGGAACCGCGTGACGTAGTTAGCCACGGCTCTTGCTGGCTTAGCTTACTGCCTACTCATCATTTTCTATTTTCAACATCTGTGGCTGTGGGTCCACTCCACACCTTTTCACAACTTTGTTTGGCATGTACCATGTAGTCTGTTAACAGCTTTTTTTTTTTTTTTTTTTTAAATTATATATATTACTTTAAACATTATATCTTCAACTTACGACATTATTAATCTTAAATTTTCAAAATTCTTATTAAAAAATGTTGAAAGAGATAAATTATGAGTAGCTCAATTAGTCATCAATTTTCATTCTTACATGTACAGTATGCACATAAAGAAACAACTTACTCCGTATTAATTATTATTATATTTTCGACATTGAAAAATGATAAGAATATTTTAGAGAATAAAACCTTATTGCGATATTTAAAAATAAATATATGTAAATTATAACTTTTTTTCCCTTAAATTAAGCTGGACATGTCACATCTAACATCTAGAAAGTAAAAGAATTGAAGAAAATAGGAAAGAAAAACATGTAGTAAGGGACGCATAACTCTAGATGAATTTATATTAGTCTTAAAATAGCGAAAATACTATATATGAATCATACAAGGAAATGTGAAGTTACTGCAAGGAATATGAGATTTTTTCAAACTTTATATTTAATTTTTTATTTTATATAGCTTTCATAAAGTATCACATTCCTGCACATTATTAGATTATGAAAAATTCTAATAAATATTATATTAGCTCTGTTAAGATCAAGCGCTTATCACTCACGCCAAAAGCTATAGTTGGTAGTAAAAACGTAACTTATTTCCTTACCTTTAGACCGCTATTATATTGTTCGAACTAGGCTGAGTGCTAGACTTGACCCTTAAGAGCTTTATCGACCTCCACCTAACAATTCCCAGTTATCGAATTCTAGACATGACGTGTTTTTACTGACCTGGCCCAACAACCTCAAAATATTTGGCATGAAAATGTCATGTCAACATATATACCAAAAAGATAGTGTCAATTGTTTCTGGGTAAACCATAGCTAGATTGGCCATAGTTTCCAGTCAAATCAAAGCTGGAATCTGGCAATGGTTTGACTAAATTTAGAACAACGGATAGAAAACTATCATTCGTTTTTATTTGGCGAAATTGTATGTTTAATAAATATGTTAACATTATTACTAGTTGAAATTAATTAGCGTTAACCTTAAGGTCTTGTCTAAGTGATAAGAATTTTAATATCTGAATCATTCATTATGAGTTAACGGTTTTAATATGTATTTTTCATGAACATTTGCAAGTATTTTATCTCATCTCGTTGAAGGTTAAGAATTCGAGTTTCATTCCACTAATATAAGTTTTGATGACAATAAAAAAGAAAAAAGAAAATAAAAGCCCTGATTTATGACACCATTTCACTTATTTTGCTACTCTCAAAGCATCCACACCAGAAATTATTTCACGAAAATAAAAGTATTATCTGTAAGGCTTCGTTTTTAGCACAGTAAATTCTAATTGCTTTTTATCGAAACATCATAAGTTGTGCGCGTTTCGTGCACAGCAAAGCCCGTGTGGCACTCAAAAACCACAAAAAAACTTCAATAATGCTCTCAGCTAAATTACACTAACAAGGTTACAGAAAAGAATGATGACTAGACATTATTTATTCTTTAGGGAAACTACACAAAAACCAAATTCTTAGACCTCATTCTAATGCTATCCAAGAAAATGAGAAATGAATTTGATCTAAACAATGAACCAAGGGAAGAATCAATTGATTTCTTAGCCACAAAATCTACACTTTTTTGAGTCTCTTCTGATCTGGACTTATTACTTCTCTGTGGTGTTGTTCTCTACTGATACTGATGAAAGCTCCTCAAAGATCACTCTCATGTCAGGCCTTTCATCTGCAGGGAGGATGCACCGGAGAGCGGTGCAAAGCATGTCGTCTAGAGCGGCATACACGCGCTCCATGCTCCCGGTTCCCAGCACGGACGGATCAAAGCACTCGAGGGATCGGTTCTGAGCAGCCAACAGCCTCACCCATTCGGTTAAATCCAGCACCTGAGCATTCCCGGGCACGATTTCAGCAGAGTTCCTCCCCGTCAGGAGCTCGAGCAATATGACCCCGAAGGCATACACGTCGCCCTTTAACGAAGGGCAAGGCTTGCTCGTGCTGGCAAATTCGGGCGGGCGGTACCCCAATGCAGCTGCAGTTAGTACCTGCTCGGCTGTCCCTGCAGAAGTCATTATGCGGTGGAGGCTGTAGTCTGTGAGGAGCGCGGTGTGGGTGGATGCTTCGACTAGGATGTTTGTGGATTTTAGGTTGCCATGAGGTATGGCGCTCTCGTGGTGAAGGTAGCATAGACACCGGGCTACGTCCACAGCAATCTTGAGCCGATCAACTAGAGACAAGGGATTTAGTGTTTTTGAATTTTTGTCTGCACAGTTCAAACATGAAACAACCATTTTTAGGACTAAATGAAACAACCTTAAATCACACCACAGAAAGGATGTCTATTCAGTAAATGCAAATCAAGAAAGATGGTAGATAACACACAAACACTGTAAGAAGGGAGAGGGGCAGCAGATTCAGTTAACTATTGGGACATCAACCAAGCACTTGGACTATACAATGGCAAAGTTGAATTAACAAAAGCAAAGTAACCCGGAAAGTGGTGTATGAAGTGTCCAGATACTACCCGGGGGTATGCACTAGGTAAACCAACCTAAATTGTCCATAACTGACTGGTTCAAACCGAGAAGGCCAATACTAAATGAATGTCATCATGACAGCAAAGGAAAGAAAGTAACCGGAAAGTGGTGTACAAAGTGTCCAGCTACTACCCTAAACCCCCACCTGCCTTGAGACCTTAGCTGGCAAAGGACCACAAGGACGTAAACCAGCTGAGGTTGCCCAGAGCTGACCGGCTCAAACCAAGAAGGCCAATAGGCCGCTCCCACGGGGAGCCCAAACTTGGAACCTTGTAGTTACCAAGTCAACAGCTTGACCAACTTGGTCGGGGTTGCCCCTCATTTCTAATTTCACATTGACAATAAAATGACAAAAGATAAGCTTTTTAGTACTCCAAAAACTATGTTGGTAAGTTCTGTAAACTAGTTATAAACTGCACATTTTTGGTTGAAGATCAAGAACCAAGGTTTTACTTTTACACATCTATACAGTAAGAGTTTTAAGGTGGACCAACTAATTATGCTTCAACATTTCCTCACGATCATATAATATTTCATGAATAATCTGAATGAACAATATGCTCAAATTTCCTAGATAGGATCATGAACATCCAACAGCAATTTGATCTATCAAGAGTGCAAGTCACAAAAGAGAGAAAAGGCGAGAGTTACCATGAAGGTAGAGAGCCAAGCACGGTGAGTTAACATAATTTGATATGATCAACCTCTCATGATCCTTGGGCCCCCAGTAATAGCCTAGAAGGGATACTAAATTTGGATGTGTAATGTTTCCCAATTTCTTTACTTCTCTTGCAAAGTCCTTCCGGTTTTTAAGTATCCCTTCTTTTAGCCACTTGACCGCCAAAACATGGCCAGAACCAAGCACGGCCTTATATAAAGTACCGTGACAACTTGTTCCAACAGCCTCTGCAGGAGCACACGACAAGTCTTCCGCAGTGAATTTCAAGGTGCTATCGAATAAATGTAAAGATCCAGCCATTTTATCGGGAGAAGAAACCTTGAGAGAATTAGGGCTTTTCGATGGATCTTGTGTCCTAGAAGGCGATATATTGGCAGATGACATAACGGATATAGGAGAAGATAATGCTTCGTTTTGTCTCACTGGAACAGGCAAGCCCTGATTCCCGATCTCAGGTCCAGCAGACAATGGTGAACCTGCAGGAAGGGAACGAAATTAAAATAAGTCAGTTTTGTTAGGTTCATCTCTTTGAATTGCTACTCTAGTAAACATTAAGCCTTTTTTTTTGTATTTTCTCGTGAGAGCTCCATACCTTTCTTCTCACTGCTTCCTTTAGGATTCGCCTTTCCACTATCAACATGATGGATTTTGCAGTAGATCAAGACGATCAACAAAGCAACGACGGAAGCAGTGACGACTAAACCTGCAATGAGAGCTGCCCTGACAGCAGATTTGATGTGGCGACCTCGTCTTACAGGGTTCAGATTTGAATTACCATTTGGTAAAATTTCCTCATGTGGGAACTCGAGCAAGGAGTTCCCCGGATGGAATGCCGAGTTAGGAAACCTCAACAGGTTTTTGGGCACGGGACCAGAGAGATTGTTACCAGACACATTGAAAGTTTTCAATGTTTCTGAAAGGCCATCAGGAATGCCACCTTCAAAATCGTTGTCAGAAAGGTCAAGACTTTCAATGTTCGGGAACCTATTCAACTCGGGAGGCAAATGCCCCGACAGCACATTATGTGACAAATCAAGAGATACCAAGATCGGGTTCTGAGGTGTCAACTCTTCCATAGGAATCGTTCCCGTAAATTTGTTGGAAGACAAGTTAACATTACTCAACCGTGAAGAGTTAAAGAGGCAAGCGAGGAGGGGACCACTAAATACGTTTGTGCTAAGGTCAATCGTTTTTAGTTCCGGGTATGTACATAAAATGGGCGGGAGAGTACCATCTAACGAGTTGTTGGAGATCTTTAATGAAGTAAGCCTCAAGAACTGAGATGTTTGGCTCGACAAAGATCCCACTAACAGGTTGGAACTCAATGTAATAACTTCAACATTGTTTCCCCAACCTTGGATTCTCGAAACATTTCCAGACAACATATTATTGCTAAGATCTATTACTGCACAACGTCCAACCCTAACAGGCAATGGGCCTGATAGCTTGTTGGAAGACAAATTCAGAACTTTAAGATTCTCAGCGTTGATGTTTCCTATTGGACCTGTGAAGAGTGAAAAGTTATAATGCAGAAAAAAAAGACAATAAAGTGATAAACTAGCAAACATACTGAGATTCTCTATAATTCACTTTAATAAAGTTTAGGCAAAATGACTAAAAAAGATGCCTCGAATTCCACTTACCTTCAAGCTCATTAAGGCTTATATCCAATTCAGACAAGACCATTGAGCTCTTTTGCAGGAGACCTTGTGGTAGAGATCCCGAGAGTTTATTGTTTCCAAGCCTAAGAATTTGAAGCGAGACAATAAAATTGAAGGATGGGAGATTGCCCACGAACTGATTATTACTTGCATCGAAAACCTCTAAGCTGTCAAAGTATGGCATCCCGTCATGAGGGAAGAGCTCGCCTGTCAGCTTATTGTGACTAATATTCAAATATCGTACAGTAGATACAAAACCGGAACCCCCTATCCCAACTTCCAAGTCCAGTGATCCAAAAAACTCGTTGCCACTGATGTCGACATAAACCACACCCCCCAACTGAGATAGCAGGCTCGTGACATCACCCGAAAAGGCATTTGAATGCAAATCCAGATACATTAACTGTTCAAGACTATCAAAACCGGAAGGAACCCCGCCTTCCATGTTATTCAAGGAAAAATTGAGAAATACCAAGTTCTTTAAACCGGCGAATTCAGAGGGTATTGACCCACTAAACATATTTCGAGAAAGATCCAAATATTCCAATGATTCAATAGCACCAATCTCAGCTGTGACATTGCCTCTCAACTGATTGTCTGCTACTGACAAATTTCTCAGCAATTTGAGACTGCCAATTGCTGGAAAATCCAAGACTCCAACTAAACCAACACCATTAAGTACAATTGAAGTAACATGACCCTCACTGCAGCTGATTCCATACCAGTCTTGGG
>NC_044919.1:34605419-34612593 GCF_003576645.1 Ipomoea triloba | reverse complement strand
TTTTTTTTTTTTTTTTTTTCTTTTTTTTTTCTTTTTTTTCAATGTGGAAATTGGCTCTATTTGCATTGTTATATACTCAAAAGTCGCACGAGGTTAGAAATTCTAGTTCAACATTCTACTGTTGATATTGTTATGCAAGTATAATGTATGAAATAATGTGGCATTGATCCTGACAATGAAAGAATTTTACATTTAATCATGTTAAGTAAATATCACTCAAATTATTAGTTTAGTCATTTAATTGAAACAGAATGATCTAATTATGTAATCACTTTGTTAGAATTAAACGATTACAACTATACCAAAAGTTATTGTTAGCAATATTATTATTATTATTATTATTATTATTATTTCATCTCTTGTATAGTCTATAGTTTATATTTCTATGGCTGTGGCTTAGTCTTTGTTTAGTTGCCTACAGAATAGAAGAGGTATGATATAAGCTCTCTCTCTCTGTAATTGAATCAGATTTGAATTCTCAACCTAATCTGGTATCAGTTGCGTTAGGACTGGTCCTTCTCCCTTTCCATCGCTTCCTTCTCGTAACTAATCCGATCATCCACCCATGGCCACCGCTCCTAGCGACCGAACACTCGCAACCACCGCGGCTCCACCACCGGTGACACCCACCTCCCTCAATTCCGCACACCACTTTGTTTCTTGCAAACTTACGGCGCGTAATTATTTGTTCTGGCGTACCCAGCTTGTCCCCTTCCTAAAAGGGCAAGGGCTTCTTGGTTTCATAGATGGTTCGACTTCGTGCCCTCCGGCGACCATCCCCACCACCCAGCCGGCCGGAACCTCGGCGACGACGGCAACACCTCCAGAGCCCAACCCCGCCGACGTTATAACTAGCTAGTAACAAATGTGTAACTTTATTTTCTTATACCGGCTGCGACATTTTTGAGAAGTAGGGTGCTAGATTTGGCCCATAAAACCTTGGCCCAACAATCTCTCTAGCGACATGTAGGGATGATCATGATTCGGTTCGAACTGAACCATACACCGTAGAAATCGAACCAGAACCGATTTCATATAGACGATTTCGGGTACAGTTCAAAATCGGAACCCAAAAGGTTGTTGTTCCCATTTATTAAAATAGGGAACTGAATTGACTGCTCCGGTTCCAAACAAAGAGAAATTACAAAATAGAAAAGACTAGTAATTAATTAAGAAAAAATATGTTTGAACCGCTCGTTTAAATCGAAATATCATTTTCTGGAGTTGTGAACGTGTGGTTCAGAACTGGTGCTTAACTTAAGCCTTCACCAGCCTCCACCCAATACATTTAATTATTGAAACAAAATACATCTTTTAATTGGTTATAATTTTGTTTAAAAAAAAAAAACTTATAACTACATCCTTTACGTGACATAATTTTAATAGAGAAATAAAAAAAGTTTTGACTCCATATATTATATACAATAATATTTCGTTTTTGTACTATCTGGCCTCATCTTTTCATGGCACATGAAATTAAAGAAAAAGGAAGCAGTACGTACGTGCAAAAAGCTAAGGTTCCACTCTCAAATATTACGATATGATTGATTTAAGTTGAGTATATAGCAAAAATTTTCCAAGATTATAATAATGATTCCAAATTAAGCAATAAAATACAAGTTGAGCAATGTGGAGAATACTTTTTTTGATCTTTTCCTTTATTTTTTCTTTTGACTCGAAATGATCAATAAAGTTACACAATTATAAGAAAACAAATTGAATCAATAAATATCACAAAACAATTATATATGAAGGGGCCCTAGGTGGCTAGGTCCATGGGGAATTTTATTTAATTTGCAATTTATTCCTAAACATTTAGTCACGGTTTTACAAAATTAATTCAAAGCTTGTGACATTCACACTTTCATCAAAATCAATTTGCTTCCTCCCGATAGTTCTAGGACTCTAAGAGCGTTGAAATGTCAATTTTCTTAGATATAATGGATTACTATGATTTATTCGAGCACTCAAATAAATCATACGGTGAACTTGAACAAAAATAAACATTTCAAAATTTTATATGAAATGTTATGTAGAATTTTAAAGAGAAGATGAGGTGTCATAGGAGAGCAAAAATAATTTTATGGGTTTCAAAAAGATTGAAAACATTTTGTCCAAACACAAGATATTTATAGGAGAATTGAATACATTATCGTGGCATTCAATAATTGAATTTAAAAATTTATAGCCAAGACTTTGTGGTCTAGTGGCATCCGGTTGCACTCTCATATGGAAGGAGGTGGGTTCTCGCCTTAGTGGAGGCGATATTAGCTCTTTGTGCTTCAGTAGGTTGACAATAGGAGCAAATAGATGAAAGTGCAATAATGGAAGGAAATATAGAGAAAAGCTCAGCTAAGGGGTAGGAATCATGATCGAATATTTGGAAGTTCAACTAGGGGCGCATTCTCATACCTCATAAATGGCTAAGGAGCATTTTAACAAACACTTGTTGTCCTTGACATCTCATGCTTCTATTTTCTCAAATAGAACCTAGATTAGGATGTCACCTCATAATCGGGACCAATCATGTTGATCGACATCTTCACATCAAATCTCATCTCCGTAATTAATCAATTGAAAATCACATTTTCTCAAAATCCTAGTCTACATTCCTATCACCCTTCTAGAAATCTGATCTACTCTACTCTGATCCCACATATTAAGTAATGAAATAATAACGAATTTGACAATAAAAGCACAATCCATCATAAGCGCAAGGACAGTAAAACAATAAGTTCAAAACACAATACAATAAAAGTAAAGTAGAGTCACTTCGAAGGGAGAATTGTATGAGTTCAATTCTTTAGAAACTCTTGCGAAACCAAACAATGTATTCCATGGCCAAAGGTTGGAACTAAACAAATATTGGAAGATTCTTGCGTAAGATAAATCATCATTTTATACAAACGGTAATACAGTTTAAAGACATTGTGTTCTACTGGATAGCCAGTTAAATAAATATATCTTTAATTTACAAGAGAACATTCAAAGGATAACACTTATTCACTTATCTATCTTGTGCAGGGATCATCGGTTGAACAATATTGTGTCATTTTCCAGTCCCAAAAAACTAATTTTCATTCATGTTAGGGATTGTTAAATAAAAATAGCATAAATTGATATTTTAAGTGACAATTTTGAGATATAATTTTTCAGTTGGCTCCACTTCATGTTTGGGTTTGTCAAACTAGATTCTGATTCTCCTAGTTGAGATGATGAACTTGATATATTATATACTCAAAATGAAAAATGAGTGAATAAAAAATTTATACTCAAAGTGCATGTATCCTTTGAGTTGGAAGAAATGAAGTTTGGGAAGGCTTTTATGTAGTTTTTGTCCCACATTAGGAAATGATGTGAGTTTGCATACTATTACAAATACAATTCAACTTTTTAAAAGATTTTGAATTTTATAGTACAGAGGTTCTATCGCATGCGCAATGCAAATCAATGCAAATCATCAAATCCCAACTATCAAACTTAAAACATTTTCAAACCCAAAGATGTGATTGTGTTATCAAACAAGGTAAACGTAACAAAAGACTTTGGTTGCACATATTTGTGTACTAATTATTATATCTTAAAAAGTAAAATTATATTTACCTCTCTCCCTCATCTAGACGTTAAGTTGGTCTAGAAGACTATAACCAACAAATATACCACTTGGATAGAGTTAATTCCAATTTTGCATCCTTAATTATTCAATATATTTTATTATTATTGATTTCAAAAATGACCAAATTTAATTCTCGACTACTAAAAAGTGTCACTTTAATTGTTTGATTGGCTAAAATTTTTAATAGTCAAAAATTAGTTGTAACTAATTCTAAATTTAAAATTTGCAATAGTTGAGTTATTAAATTAGAATTGCCCACTTGAATATGGAGAAATAATTCATGGTGGTGCCTACCATATATAAAAATAAATAAATAAATAAATAAATATTTTCAATTAAAACAATTAAGCAAACGATGAAATATAATATATATACTCCATAGATTGTTATCAAAAGTCCAAGTCGGTGGATGAGCTCAAGAATGTGTAGACAAGTGTGTAATAATTACTTTAAATCAGCATCACTAACTCCTTTATTGTCGTCATTTGCTTAGCAAGTTTCTCACTAAACAGCTAATTAATTAAGGCTTGATAGACAATCAAAACCAGTCTGAAATGGCCAATTTACTATCTTATCTTTTCTTCTCCTTCTCGATTCCTCATCCAACATCATTAAGTTAAACACATAATTAATAATAATAATAATAATCTTTTCTTTTAGTCACTAAGAAAAACACAGATGTTAGACATTTGCTTACTGCGCACAAAGAGCCACTTTACTTTGAGAGGTTACTCCCACATTGCCGCTGATGAGACCCGATTCCTGCAAGTCTCTTCTCCCAAACTTCACTCTTGTGACCAATTGAGCTGTCAATACGGATAATTGAGACTGAATCTTTTTATTATTAGAAGGATTCAGTCCCAATTTTGAGCCACCTACTTCGCTTCTATCTTGAAGTACGTACGAAAGAGGTAAATTTTTTTTAAAAAAATTACGGAGTATGTATTAATGGTTTACATGTTTAAATATTTGTACACTGGTACTCGTATCATGTCAATTTTATATTTTTTTTTTGATAAGAATTGAACTTTATACCGACTATCAAGGAAGCAAAGTTATAATTCCTTCAATTTAATTTTACCTGTCATGTTTATTATGCACGAGTAAAACTAATTCTTTCTTCTTAACTTATTTTCTTTAATGTTTTCTTATATTCACAAGTTCAACTACTATTAGTGCTTAATTAATGATGGAATTTGTTCTGGACTTGGTGTCATCTTGTATCATTTAGTAGGTTTATTCATTGTATTTGTAATATCCAATTATGAGGAATAAAAATACTTTTATTTATATATTAAAAAAAATCATATGGCATTATATTTGGCATGTCAGATCAAATATTTAATTTCTTTTAAAACATAATGTGGGGTATGTTGGGTGGCGGTTTGTAGTGCCAAATCCAACATCCTACCATCAAAATATGGCAATGACAGCTAGACAAGTATAGTTATAACATTTGGTGTAGTGATAAACGTTTGATTATGAGAATTGATAGTTTTTAATCTAATGATAAGCATCTCGGTAGTTTGTAAATGGGCTATTGATATACTTTGTAATTATTGCAAAGTCAGAAGTTGAACAATTGTATATGTGCATCTTGCTAAAGAGCATGCTAGGGTGTGTTTCAACCTTACTATTTATACAAAATAGTGAATTTTTTATAAGGTGTGATAATTTTGGTCGCTCACGAAAAAAAATTATTTTTTAGTTTTGAATCATTAAAGACTTGGTTAACGGAGGAACTAAAATTGTCAAATGCATAAATAAATAAATAAAATGTATTCAGTTTATTTTTTAATAAAAAGTTGAAAAGATAATAAATTTTGTTGATGAGCTCTAGCCTAGCTATTAGCGGAATTAGGGAGATATCCTTAATCATTTCAAGAGGCATGTCTACGTAGTGTAATTGTTAATTCCGTCACATAATTAAATCAGAAATAACATTAAAGCAATCCACCAAGGAGCTAGGATCAGAATTGACTTCTCATAAAATAAGGGAAAATGGATGGGTATCCTGTGAAACCGTCTCATATATATATTCTTATGAGAAAAATGTAATACTCGAACCTGTAATCTCTCATTTGGAAGAGTCATAGAGATGTCATTGAGCGACAAACTACTTGGCGAGACTGGAATTGGAGAATTACTTATGAGGAAAAATGGTTATACTTATAAAAAAAAAGTATAATATTTATGAAAAATTAGACTCGTTTCACTATTCTAATAGAAGATTTTGTGCCAAACAAAATTTATTCCTTACTCCCTCTATTGTGACTGACCATCTTGTTAAAGAGTAATGTGTTTCGTTCTTATATCTATACAAAATAGTGAAATTTTTTATAAAGTGGTAGTTTTGATCCTTCATGAACTCGTTAATAGGTTGAAAAATGATTAACAAACTGTAATTGACCATTAAATTGGTATTTAGAGATGCTACATCTTTTTTTCTTTTTCAACTTCTTTTTTCTATTTTTGGGTGACAAGAAAAACAGACTGACATCATTATTCAAAGGTGTGCGCTGTATAAATCTTACATCTGTGTAATGGTAAGCAAACTATACAAGAGAAGTAAACTTTACTAGAAATATCATGTGCTACAAACTCAACTAATAAAATGATGACAAGAATCAAATTCATAATATTTAGTACATATTCTAGTACAGAAATCATATATGATCTATCCATTCAATCACCTTTTTCAAGATTTTTCCTCTTTCTTTCCCTTCTATCCAATTAGCGGGCGATAGATCTAAAGGAATACTAAAGTAATTAAAGGCTTTCTTTTCCTTATTGGCAGACTACAGTTACATTAAAGGACTTGTTCTTGTTGTACATGTCTAAAACATGAAAATGAAGTCATTTTCAGCAAATGCTCAAGTGCAGAAGGCCAGCATGGACATTTTAATGATATTTCATAGTATCCATGTCCTCTTGTCTCTCTCATTCTGTTATTGGTATTACTCAGAGTTCACGTCACAATATGTGAAGAAAAAAATAAATTAAAAAAAAAAAAAAAAAAAAAAAGAAGAGAAACTTGACAGTTTGGACAGGAATTGAAATAATCCTTTTAACTAGCATTTTCAATAGATACAGTCAAGAAGATCACAACGTTTATGAATGGAAATTTTGTTGGTGAGTCAAGCTCACACTCTCATCATTTCTGCACCATATATTTAATCAAATCAATATCTTCTAAGTTTCAAAAATCTATTCTTTTTTTTTTTTTTAAGTGTTTATCACGACACAAAAATTTCAGCTTCCACTATACCCAATTACCAAGTTAACAGTCTGACCAACATGATAAGATTGTTCTCATTTTTCAACAATCTTTGTTAGTAGTTGATGTTACTGACCACTATTTCTAGCGGGTATTCAGTAATAGCAACACACATTTTTCACGTTACGACAGCAATTCTAGTGAGGTGTATAGTGGTGATTTTCAAGTTGTTAAAATTGATATACATAAAAAAAAAAATTTAACTAATTAATATGAAAATCTAATTTGCATTATTCCCCCGACCCCCCCCCCCCCCCCCCCCCAAAAAAAAAAAAAAAAAA
>NC_044919.1:34516955-34605257 GCF_003576645.1 Ipomoea triloba | reverse complement strand
AAAAAAAAAAAAACTAAAAACTTTGGATCCTAAAAAATCTTACAGTTTCCATCCCTTTCTGAATAATTGTTTATTATTCACATGTCCAATAGTAAATCAAACCTAACGTGAAGCATGGTATTGAAAATTCTTCATATATTGTGGGATAAGAACACTTTTAACGTATGGTATTGAAAAATCCTAATTAATTTTATTTTTGAAAGAAAAAAAAATAGAATTAAAAGAAGAAACAAAAAGATAATGCCCAGCCATTTGTCTAACAGCGATGGAGATGAGACGTGAAGTTAGACAGTTTCATGTTGCAAGTTTTAGGCCCACCAAAAGATAAAAAAACAAAACAAAAGAAAACAAACAAAACAAAACGTGTCACACCAAGCTAAGGTAAGGTAATATCTTAGGAAGCTAAGGTAAGGTAATATCCATCCAATGATCCAATACCATGTTTAGCCCTCACATTACGGTCAAAGAAATCATGGTTACCTGGTCCCCAATATTTGCCTAAAGTCAAGATATCAACTCCATCAACTGCCCCACATTATTAGCAATTATTAATCAAGTCACTTGCTTTTGAACGTATCTCATCTCCTATGGATCGATTGCGATATACTTGCATTGTCATGATTGGCAACCAAGCATTTATATTATTATTATTCATCCATGCTTCACATTTATACATACAATATATAAATATCTTGACAGATAGATAAAGTGTCAGGATGAACTGCTTATTATTATGTCAAAAGTTATATTTACTTATTTAGTAACGAATGTGCAATTTTAATTTCTTATATATTTGTATAACAGTTAGCATCACAATTCGATGTAGATACTAGAGTAGTTGGTCCTTCAATCCTCCTCCCAATATAGTGACAATAAAGCCTGCATGGACAACTTAGTTGGTCACATAGGTAAAGTTTAGAAAGAAATATCAGTGATTAAGTCTCATCAGCAGCAGTTTAGGAGCAATATCTCAAAGTGAGGGGTTCCTTATGCGCAGTAAGCAAATGTCTAGCCTCTGTATTCAACGGGTAAAATACTGGGCTTGCCTTCCGGCCTTGGCCCAGCATCCATACGAAAAAAGGTACAACATATGTAAAAGTTATTACATTATTATTTTAATATTATTTTTTAATGGTGTAACAACTTAGAGGGGAAAATTATAAAGAACAAGAGTAAAAAATTAAAAAAGAAAAAGAATTTATAAATGTATAGGAAAGGAAGCAAATTAAAATGTATAATTTATTATATTTAATGTCTCCACTTGCCCTTACCCATGACTAAATGTTTGCCCACTGCGAATTCATGCATTGTTCATTAATGTAATTGCATGTGTAGTGCATCTACATATTAAGAACTTAAATTGTAAAGAAGCACATACATGTAATATAATTGAAAGAAATTTAATTCTTAAATAATATTTTTAGTCCAAGTCATATAAATAAAATAATTAAAGATTGAGAAATTAAAGAGACTTAAATACCAACTAGTAATAAAACGTTCAATTTTGTATGAGACGCAAGTATTCAAAGATTTCTAAGGCTAACCTCAACCTAATAAATTTATCACTTGCTAGGTAGCCAAAAAAAATATTTTTTTATTGCTTGTATTGTCACATTGGATAGCAAGTTTGCTGTTTTAGCAAACTTGCTAATGGTAACCTTTGCTGCCAAATGACAGCAAAAGCTGTCATGTAGTACTTAAAAGCATAAGCCCATGACCTTTTGCATGACTTTGATATCAAATTGAATCATGTGCTCTATCCAACTAAAAGCCTAAGCTGATAGTTGAACTGCACATTTATGTTTATATATTATATGCTCAACAGTACTTTTCTTTTCTTTTCTTTTTTCTTTTATCTTTTTATAGTTTTGAGTTAATGTTTTAAACTGGTGCTATATTGGAGTTCACTTTTAAAGTTAATTAGATTTGCATGATGTAGTGTGAATACTGAACAGTAAAAGAATTGTAAATTAGGTGATGTGAAAGTAATACCACTTTTGTAAGTGAGAGTATTGCAATGATAAAGATATCCGAACATGTGTGCATTAAAGAAGTCAATTCAAAAGCATTGGGAAAGAGTGTTACTCTCAATAATCATTGATTTCATGTACAAATTCATGCTACCAATTAAAGTATGAGAAAGGCTACAAACCATATACATTTTAGGCAACCGATGAAATACCATACGGTCATAAGTTGAAGGAAAAGATTGAAACATTTAAGGTTGTGCTTGAAGGTACGAGGGAGTTGAGGGCCGGGCACATCTCAGCTGTCAAATGGTGTGTTTGTCAAATTAAAATGCCAAAGTGAAAAGGGGGGAAGCTTTGATGATGGAGACGAGCAAGGAATGACAAGTCCCTAATGTTCTTTGAATTGGACTACAATGAATTGAATCAAAAAACTATTCGGTATGTAGTACCAAATCATTGAAAATTTGAGAAAGTTACAACTTAAAATGGTGACCCTTTTCTTGAATTCAAATTTTAATATAATAATATAATGCCTTTTTCAACTTATTTAGGTACATCATATCCCACATGTATCCTTAAGTTTGGAGCAGCATGGCTGCGCAACAGACCATTACCCCTTTTCGTCACTCCCAAGTCAAACCCAATGTGCAAAAGTCATGTAATATTTTCGTCATGTATATGTATGTAATTCATTAACGGGATGAAATTGAAAAAAAAAAAAAATATTATCACCAATGAAATGTACCCATGTCAAAAC
This sequence comes from Ipomoea triloba, assembly GCF_003576645.1. NCBI lineage: Eukaryota > Viridiplantae > Streptophyta > Magnoliopsida > Solanales > Convolvulaceae > Ipomoea > Ipomoea triloba. The sequence goes on along the minus strand of NC_044919.1, from coordinate 34,602,530 downwards.
ATAAGGAATAAAATTAGATATATTTGGAATACATAAAGGGACTGCGTTGAACCAGATCAAATGTAAAATAAAATAATCATATATTCAAATCCTATTAATGGACTACGTTGAACCACATCCAATGTAAAATAAAATAATCATATATTCAAATCATTGAATATGAAACTGTCTATGGCGGATGCCGTGATGACAAATTATACCATCTATCAGAATATACTTTGTATTGTGGATTTTGATAAAAATAAAAAATAAAATTAATTTTGTACCTGTAATTCTGTACCTGTAGTTTTTTTTAATACTATTACTCTAATATAATACAGTATCGGTTCAAAATAACTTTCTCAACATATTGAAGCGCAAAGAGTATCTGTACCTGTAGTTAATTGTTTTTGCACCTGCAAACAAATTGAAGGCATCACATGGTAATTACAGACTCATAACATAATACGTATAGACACATAAACTGCTAATTACATGTATGGAATAGGTTAATTGCGGACATATAACATATTAACGAGCATCTTATATGTCTGCAATTAACATATTCTATACCTGCACATAAGAATTTATGTATCTATAATTACCATGTTATAACCTTCAGTTTGTTTACAAATACAAAAGTTGTTAACTACAGGTATGAAATGTGTTACCTGTAAACACATAATTTTTGGAGTAAATAAATTGATATATATGTGGTGTTCTTGACATTTTGGTTTGTTTTTATGAATACAAGAATGTCATTTAAAAAGAAAAGATATGAGATCAGATAATTAGTGCGGTTTGAAAGATCTTAATATGTGTTATCAATTCTTTTTCCTTAATTTGCTTTCTTTATCATACATGACACTAACATCGAAGAAGTAAAGAATAATATCACTTTATAAAAATATAATTTTCAATTCTTTCAAATAGAAAAAGTATGTTAAGCAGTATTAATAATGATGATGGAGTAGAATATTATGGATACACATTGCATAATGATTACCAAATATGTATCAATCAAACACTTCTAGTAATCTCTTCTGGAAATTAGGCTACACTATCATATGTAATGTAATATTTATTTTGAAGTTTTTGGAAAGTATACTCCACTATCTCTTCCTAAAATATCTTTTCAGATAGTTCCAGATTTTCAAAGTCATGTTATCAGCAAGTGAGACAGATAGATGCCTCTTATCGCAAGTAAAAGTTTAAATTCTTAATAAGCTTTTATGTGTATTTATTAATATATTTTTACTCAATACAAAGGCTAAAAGATAGAGCTGAATACTACTTTTTGGATTGAGCAAATTATATAGTTTATATATATTGAAGAGACCAAAGATCGAGTCTTATCCGTGATAGTTTGAAAGTAACTTCTCAAAATGAGAGAACGGCTCCTTGTATGCATGCAGTAAGTAAAAGTCTAACATCTATTGACTAGTTAAGTCACTATGGTTTACCCCTCCATAATCATGTGGGGTTATATGGACAATTTTACCTTTTTGTAATAGAATTGTTTGTATAATTTTATTATTTAATGGTGACAAAAAAAAAATCATACATTTATATCTTGTTATAATTATATCTGAATTTTTAAATTTGATGTTTAATAACAAATTTGTGTATTATATACAAACCTTTTGCCATTTGAGAATTTAATATCAAACATTTGTATCTCTACTCCCTATCGTCCTATATATTTTAATTCATCCAAAAATATGTGGATCATAATTTTGATTCATTTATTTTCTCTTTCTCCTATGAAATTTAAATAAGTAACATGAGTTTTATTTCTTGAGAATACATTTATTATTTTCCAATTAGATTATACAAAAGTACGTCGAATTTATGAAGTTCAGTAATCAGTACGTGGCTACACATGCACGTATTATATTGCCAATAGGCCAATAATATGCGAGCAGTACTTTTGGAATAAAAGTACAGACATACCATTAGGGCATGGTGGGTTGAACGGTGAACCTACAAACTAATTCAACTAACATCATGGGGGTGCATGAAAAAAAAATTCATATTTCACCTCTAGAGAGTTTAATTAACAAATGATTCCTAGGCAAATCTTCAAAAATTTACCATGTTATATTATAAAGTTCGCATTAATTTGGTGCGTGTGTATATGTATATATATAACCTTCCGAAATTAGGGTTTCTAAGAAAAAAAATAATTAAAAATTTGGTTGATTATTCACATATATAATTTAAGATTTGGAAAATGACTATTCCTAACATATATTATGCCAGTGATGATTTACTTTAATAAATATTTATTATCAACACAACAAAAAATCAAATATACTCCTTCTTAAAACTCTTTTTTTTCTTATAATACAGGTTTCTTGGCATTGCCAGACTATATCCTAAATCCCTAAGAACCCTCTCCAAGGCGCATGAAGGAGGCAAATCCCAAGGTTGTCAAGTCATTCCAGATTCTCCTGCAGCCTATATACTAACTTTCTACGTAAAAGAGGTCTTTACCACACTAATTGGTTCAAATCCCTCATTAATTCCACAAGTTCCTAATAGGTCTGAGACTTGAAGTTCAGGCACTCATCCTATCACTAGAATTAAGACTAAACATTGATTGTGCGGTCACTTAGCTTAACTATTCCAACGATTTTCCCTAAAACTCATCTTGTAAGAGTGAGTAAAACCCATAACTTTGTTTTGGTTTCTTCGGTCCAGACGACTGAAAAAAGAATTCAAGGATGGGAATAGAAAAAATGAAAAATGAAAAGAGGTGAACTTAATTTAATGCCCACCATATATTGATCAACAAAAATGAATAAATAAATAAATTTTCACATTTTTTGTCCTTCAATTATTAAGCATTTTTGTACCTATAATCATCTATTATCATGTTTTCACAATTAGCCCCCTGGTCCTAATAAATTCCTTATTATTTTTAGTTCTTTCAAAGAATTCTTTTTTTTACTATACACATGTCATTCATATGTTGATTTCAAGTGATATTTGACAGAAAATTCATCAAGAAAACAAAAAAGTTTTTTTAAAACATTAAATTAGAGAATTATAAATGAAAATACTATACAAAAATTGAGAGCCCGTTTATTTCAGAAAATTGTTATCTATTTTCTTTTTAAAATTTTTCAGTTTTCATTCACTATTTTCAATTCTCTATTTTATGTTTATAAAACTTGTTTACTATCACTCATTTTTTTTCAACTTTTTTTAGACTAACATTACAAATTAGCACAAGTTTAATTTTGAGTAATTTTTAAATTCTGTATTTAAAATATTTCTCGATATATTTTATTTAAATGGAATAAATATAATTTTTATTTCAAGTCTAATATATAAGTAAAAAAAATATAAGTAAAAGAAGATAATAATGATTGTAATCATAGTAATGAATAAATATGTAAGTAGATAATAGTTAGAATATGATTATAGTGACATATACCAAATAGATGATAGAATTTAGAAAACAGTATTTAAAATTTACTCTAATTTTTTTAAAAATCGAAAAATATTTTTAATTTTCAAAATGGAAAACTATATTACTTCCTCCGTCTCATTGTATATGTCTGATTCGGTTAACGAGACTTGATTGTAGTTATTTTTCATCCAATTTTTCATAATATTAAGTTTATATATATTTAGAAACTTTACAAAAAGTACTATTAAACACAACAAATCGAATTTAAAAATAAGTATAATAATATTAAAGAAAATAAATCATGAAAAAATAGTTGATTTGGCCAATGAATAATGAGTATGACAGATAAAATGAAATAAAGAGAGTAGTAAATATATTTTTTATTTTTTATTATTTAATTCTCTAAAAAAATGAAGAAATTCTCTCGTTAATAAACGTTTCCTAAGCATTTTAAAGAGATAAAAATTCAATAAATAAAATAGGAGAGAGAGGGAGGGGGAATGAAAATGATATGAATGCCATTGGTTAAAGTGGAATTTAATAATCCTGAGGGTGGGGGCCCAGAAGTACGTGGCGCATGTGCACGCGTCAAGTTGGAAGAGCATTATGGTGAGTGCGGCCCCAGGAGAGGAGATTCGTGTCACTGTAAGCGGGACCCGCAACGCACCAATCGGACGAGAGTTGCATTGTATAAGGGCGATAGGCGTGCAATTCCATGAATCCTTGGGCCCCACGTGTCCATTTATTCAATCCAAAATCCAATGACAAGAGATTTATAATTGTCGGTAGCGTACGAGCGTGTCACCTGATTCCCGCACGTCACCCTTTTTTTTTTCTTAATAATCAATTTTTTTTTCCATTTTTACAATCATTCTTTCAAATTCAATTCCATTTTGAGTACAATTCTTTCAAATTCTTCTTTCTTCTCCCAATTCTTTCAAATTCTTCTCCCACCTTATAGATAGACCGTGCTAGGTAAATAGTTGTTAGCTATCAGCTAGTAGCTGATTAGATTAATGAGTTTATTTAGTTGATAGCATTAGCTAATTGTAAAAAGTTGTTTGGTAAATTAGTTGTTAGCTGATAGCTGATTACATGCAAAATATTATGAATTTTTAACATTACACATATTTTTTTAAAGGAATTTTTTAATGCAATAAAAGAAATTGAATTAAAAAAGAAACGCCCACGAATTTACAAAAAATACAGCCTACTAGATAAGAATTGAGTGTCAGAATGCTTCTTTTTATCTTACATAGCTTGTAGACGTGATGGCGACACGTGAGTTAAGGACATCATTTTCATATTTTTATACTTTTCCCCCCATTCTTTGCTCATTCTCCTCATAACAGCCCCCACAGAGTTTCTACTTATCAATACCACACTTCTCTCTCTCTCTCTCGTCTATATATATGTGTGTGTATCCGTCCATAATGTATGAATTCCAGCTATACTTATAAGTTACAATATTCATAGTTTAACATTATAGCGTGCTAATTCATTTTCTTAGTAAAAACGTTTAAATTATTCACTACATTACACGTAAAAGTGTAATTACGTTATTTAACTCAAAAAATAATACAATTAGGCACTTCAATTTTCTAAAATTATATAATTCAACCATATTTGACATATTTCTCATGTCATTGCTGATGTGGCGGTCATCCCATTAAAAATTATTATTTTTATTTAGTTTAATAATTTTAAATAAAATAAATAAAGACCTTACACCCTCATCTCTGACAGGGAGACAGACAGAGAGGGTTTTTTTTTTCTTTTTTTGTGGTTTTTTAATTTTATTTTATTTACAATTATTAAGATAAATTTAAAAGAATAATTTTTTAATAGGATGATTGTTACATCAACGATGACCTAAGAAAGATGTTATATTTGGTTGAATTGCATAATTTTAAACAATTGAGAGACCTAATTACATTTTTTAAAAGTTGGATTACTCAGTTAAACTTTTATGTAGGGATGTAGTTAAATAGTTAATGTCCACCTACTTATTACCAATTGGTTTTAAGTAATATATAACAACCAGGCAACCAAAAATCTCTATAGTTAAGCGAGCTTAACTTACAACAATCATAGGATGAGTGACCCACTAAGACGTAAGCATAGTGCAGCGATGTTAACCAACAATTGGTATTAGAGCCGAGGTCACAGCGCTGAGGATCAACAATGAAGCCATTGATTTCGCCCCTCATAAAATGGGAGAGGAGGGGTGGCCAAGGCACCCTTCGTCCAATCTAAGGCAAGGGGCGACCATCATCAGATATGAGGTAAAGGGTGGCCAAATTGCCCCTCATCATATGAGAGAGGAGGGGTATCTATGGCTACCCCTCATCTCAAATCAATCGAGGGGCATCACCGGCTCTGTCCTGCCAGACGAAAACTAGTAGTCTCTGTTAGGCAGTTTTTTATTTTTAAAAAACTTTTTAAAATTTTATTTCAATTTCTATTTTTTAAAAAAATTACTAATATTTTTTTAAATGTCAAGTTACCGCCACATTAGATGTCAAGTAATCGCCACATTAGAATAATAGCACACATGTAATTCTAGTTAGAAGAAAATTAGCTTTAACATGTTCAACATGTAAAATTAGCGCTCAATTGCATTTTTTTGACCGATTTAGGGGTATCAATGGAGCTTTTTTTTTTCTTTTTTTTTTTTTAGGCCAATGGCTCAATATCATCACCTGGATAAAATAAAAATATATTTGATGTAGGTGTGCGTTGGCTGCACCTGCCGCGCCCAACAAGCATGTGTACTGCACGCACCCGCTAGGCGGGTAAAACCCTTTATTTTTTAAAAAAGAAAATCATATTCTTTGGTTTTTTTTTTCCTTTTTTCTTCCCTTCATCTATGCTACATGGCTTCTTAAATTTGTGAAAAAATCATGACAAATGGAGATGCTCTAACAATGATCATTTAGCATATATGACGATGGGAAGTAGTAGCAAGCCATCCAATAAATTAAACGCACAAAGGGTATGATAACTCTCATTTATAATATTAGAAATAACTTAGATAAAGGTATTTGACTTTAGAATTTTTTTTTAAAAAAAAATATTATTCCTATCACAATAGTGAAATGATCTTAAACAGTCAAGGTAAGTGGACTTTTTTTTTTGTTTGTTTTTAATTTTGTTTTGTTTTTTTGTTTTTTTTTTGAAAACAATGTAAGTGGATCACTTAGTAAACTTTCTTTTTGAAGGGTCCTTGCAAGAAAGAATCATCACCATAATGCTAGAATTATTATCACTTGTGTTGAGTCTTGTGAATATTTAATACTCTATGTAATAATTTGAGTATTAGTCCATGCTATGTAATATTAATTTATATAATTTGCCTTCATAAATCATTATTATATGTGACAGATTTCTGAATAATAAATTTTATCATAAAAGATATAAATCTTGCATGGTGAGCTTTCAAATCTTTGAGTTTTAATGACTATCAAATGTATTCTTTTGTATTTGATGCTGACTAGAAACACAAGCACAAGTGATGACAATTCTAATGATGAAGCCAAAGGCCATCCTTTTTTCCCTAATAATAATAATGATAATAATAATAATAATAATAATAATAATAATAATAATAAGTTTAGTCAAGCCAATATACTATGAACAATTACATAGGTGAAAGGTCACAAAATAATATTTTATTAAATAAATCGAAAGTAACTGTGTATGGTTTGTTGTATTATTTGATTTGCTTAAGTTTTCAGATCTCTAAATATAATTATTTGTAATAAAAATATTATAATATATAATTAGATATGAATAATATTATTTGAGCAGTTTTTAGATAGATTAATATAGAAAATTACATTAAAAAGGTAAATAATATAATTAAGGATAATTAAATTGAAATTAGTAGCAAAAAGTTATAAAATTAATCAAAAATTAGTTTTTTTTCTAAGAAGATTTTCATTATTAGAATTTAGAAAGTATACAATACAAAGCTAGAAAATTGGATCTGTGTATAATATTTGGAAATAGTATTTAAGTGTTATTTCGCAATTTTAAAAGTTTGCATACATAATCATGTGATAGATTAATGATATTAATTAAGATGACACCTTGCTTATTGTGTTGCAACAAGAGCTTAAGTGTAAATGCAATAATCAGCATTCACACATATTAGAAGTATGTACCGGTTTAATGGATTTTTAGATCTTGAGCCGCCTCATTAGACTTGTCAATATTTATTGAATTGAGCTTGTTATGCGCAAATAAATAATAATAATAATAATAATAATTATTATTATTATTATTATTATTATTATTATTATTATTGGGGATGTAAAGCAAAGGTGTTGGTTACGCGCAGATACAAGAGTGTGGGAATTGTATAGTAAACTCATAATATAATGTTTTTAATAATATTTTGCGTGCACCAATAATTAATAATGTGAAAGTGTCAAAATGTGAGAGATACATGTGTGATCTTTCCAACGAGAAAACTGAGGTGAGAGTCGGGTTAGTTTCCACTGAACTACTCATAGTTAATGGAATCTTGCAAAAGTAGTTGAAAGTTGTAGCTAAAGTCATCATTTTGGACCCAATCAATTGCTCATAACATATATGTTTCCTATATTATATTTATGTTTCTCCATGGGGCCTCAAAACACTGTTTCAGTCTCTGCTTGGGTGGTCAGTTGGATTAGAGAAAATATCATATTTAGTCCCTCAACTATATTACATGTATCAATTTTGGTCCTTAACTATTAAAATTTTCAAATTAGGTCCATGACTATTCAATTTGTATCACTTTTGGTCCTTGACTATTAACATTTTCAAATTAGGTGCATGACTATTCATTTTGTATCACATTTGGTGCTGCCGTTAAATTTTCCGACCAAATTTCCGGCGAAGTCATCGGGGGTGACTTGCGTTTTCTATTTTTTTTATTATCATTTTTTATTTTTACGTTTTTTTTATTTAAAAGTTACGGAGTATTAAAATAATTTTTAAAATAAAAATTAAATAAATTAGTCGGTCACCGGTGACTTCGCCGGAAATTTGGCCGAAAAATTTAGCGGCATGACCAAATGTGATACAAATTGAATAGTCATGCACCTAATTTGAAATTTTTAATAGTCAAGGACCAAAATTGATACATATATTATAGTTGAGGGATTAAAAATGATATTTGCTCGTTGGATTATTTCGCAGTAACAATTTATGTTTTTTTTTAAAAAAAATTTTTGTTATTTTTCTTCTATCTTTACGTTAATTACAAAATATATTGCATCTATTATGTTATGAAATGGTATTTAAATTCTCTTTCAATTAATATGTCCCTCTCTAGATTGAAAGCATTGAAAGCTGTTTAGAACGTGTTGAGCTCTCCTATTTGATTTAAGTATTATTATTATTGTTGTTGTTGTTATTATTATTAATTCATGGGAAAATGATAAAATAAACTTATGAAATGCTAATATAATGTTTGGTGGATGAAAAAGGGAGTACATCATTAGATGCAAATCACACCATAAGCAAATGCACATACATATGTACTACAGTGCACATGCGCCAAGTTTACAATGCACACACAGAGCACATAAAAACAAAGTGTGTTGGTCCTAAGGTAATGAAAAAGTCTAGAAATGAGAGGGTTGAATAGAGACTTTTTTCAATTTAAAAAATTTTAGTTCTAAGTGAACTTGAGTTTAGAAAAAAAAATGAATAAAACGTTTGTTAAGAAAGTTTCAATCAAGTGCGCTGCAGAAGACTTTAAAACTGCCTAATGGTAGTGGTTTGCCTTTAAAAAGTAATCACGAATGTGTATGTGCGTGTGTGTGTGTTAAACTCATGAAATAGATAAGAACATTAAAGTAAAAGTAAGGAATGACTAGAGAAATTGGACAAAGAATTTATAGTGGTTTAGGAAATCCCCTACTCTACTCTTCTCCTCAACACAGATAGTATTTCACTAGTATTTCTCCCAAATATAAGTGATCACATCACAAAGGCAATAAGAAAGGCTTCGACACAAAGCTGCTCGTTTTTCATTGCAACACCTCATTCTTCAACGGTATACCAATTACCAAAAAGTCGCATTGATTGAAAATGATGAAGTTTCAACAGAGTGACTAGTCAAGAAGATTAATTTCTTTGGACAAAATTTCAATAATTCTTGTAGTGTTTTTGCACTTGAATGGCTTGAGAATTTGAATTGCTCGTTCACAACTCGTATATTCATAACTTCGTAACTTCTTCATGTTTCAGGAATCAGGAGAGGCTATATTTATAGAGTTGAAGTCTTGAGAGTGAAATATTTGAAAATGCTTCCGTTGGCGCCTTCTATATTGGTAAGTGTCCAAAAACCTATAATTTTCTCATTTTTAGGCGGCACGTTTTTTACCTATGGGTAATACTTTTTCTTTTATGAGCACAACATTACCCACTACTTTTCATAGACCAAAAAGCATGTTTGTCTCTTGTCAGCGATTGTCTTGAAGTGTCCGCATGGACAGCTCAACTGGTCACAATGGCACAGTTTTGAAAAAGAGACTAAGGATCGAGTCTCATCAACGATAGTGTGGGCAACTAAAGGGCTCGACAAAGCATATGCAACAATGGTCTTTCCTCGTACTAGTTCATTGTTGAAGATGTGATCTACCATTTGACTTTTTAAGCATCTAAGGTCAATCTGATAAGGTCTGCCGGAATTGAAATGATCACAACCAGCTTCCCTTTGAGACCTTCAACTACAATTTGAGCTTAAACACAAAACCTAAACATATATTCATATCTAATTATATTTATGGTTCAAATGTATTTATAACAATTTATATTTCAATTTTAAAATGTGCGTAATGTTGCCATATAGGATGACGATTTCTATTTCGAAAGTTATATGGTGGTTGCATTATTATTGAATAATTATTCTCCACCTAGACCTCATTTAATACTAAAGAAAAATGTTGATGGCCAGTCTATTTAATATAATTGAGTCAAATAATTCAAGATTTCAATGTTAGTTAATTAATTTATAAATAATCTCACTCTTCACGCTTGTCAGCTTGCTCGTGACTTGATCTAATACCAATTATATATCACAATGAAAGTGTTAACTACTACACCAAAACTATAGTTAATAATAAATGCACAACTATATTCACTTATATTTATGTAACAGTTAGCACCACATTTTAAATCCACCTTGAGTGGATAGGGTGCTGGATTTAGTCTTCAAGGCCCCCACGCAACATCATATAATTAATAAAATTTTTGTTTTTTTTTATAAATATATTGGAGGGAAACTCCAATCAAATTTGTATAGTTTATTTTCTAACCACAAGGTTCCAAGTTTAACTCCTGGTTAGAGCTAGTTGTGCTACCAAGGTTGGTTTACTTCTTTGAGGATTTTCCCATAAATCAAACAATATAATTTTCTCTTGGGGTGAATAGGATGGCTTTGTAATATATATATATATATAGTCTCACACTACATGTATTGAAAAGACTTGGACCAATTCATATGTATCTAGTACAAATTAAGCCTTTGAATATTAATGATGGATTGTTGAGAAGGTGAGAGCAGTCAAAGATTTTATTCTGCGCCTGTCATGGGTATGATATTAAACTAAGTGTAAAATGCAAATAGATTTTGATTCATCACTACCGTACACCAGGGCAACACCTTTAATTATAGGCAGAAAATGTTGGATAAATTTAAGATTTTGACATCATATCCAGCATCCTTAAGGTTCACCATTGGCATGTGTATGTGAGAATGAAGCATATTGAAAGAATGACTATGAAAAGTCGTTTTCATGTACTCCTCATAATACAAATGCAATTGATGATGAAGAGAAAAGACAAAGTGTGGTTAGTAGTGCCCTTTATTAGATTGTAAATTTTTAAATTGCAAAAATTAGTTCTACCATGATGTCTCATCATCTTGGTTACTAGACATTCTAATTCTGATGACAAGCTTACTTCTTTTTTTTTTTTTATTGAAAGTAATTTCTTATTAATATATATGTTGGGTGGCCGACTCGGAGAGCTGAGTCCAATATCCTACCATTGAAACATGGCGTTGACTAGTACATAAATAAAAGAAAATAAAGTTGCATTTTCGCTACTAGCTATAACTTTTGACATAGTGGTAAGCAATTGATATGGCAATTAATATCAGAGCTGAGAGGGGATTTTATTGTTGGGAGGCGGTTGACGTCAACTGCTACGCAAATTATAACTTTTAGTGTAGTGGTAAGCGTTTGATCTGACAATATATTTTGATTATCGAAACAAATAAGATTTCTTTAAAAAGTTGTCCCCAACTCTTAGGCCAATGGGACATAATTGGAATATCATATATATATATATATATATATATATATCATCCTTATTATCCCCAAAAGCAAAGTAATAAGTGTGTACAACAACAACACAACACAACACAAATACGGAGTAATAAATAAAACTCAACTCTCAACTTTGTTTCGCAAAATAGTACATACTATAACCCTAACACATATTTTTATTGTATTCAAAATATAAAATAATGTATTGTGTACCTCTTGTCATTGCTTAACACGATGCTTTCCACAAATTTTTAAAGTTTTGTGTTTTCCTTTTATGATTTAAATGGTGTGTATACAAGTCAAGAAAGTAGTGAATTAAAAGAACCTTAATCACCTATTGATAGATGAGAACCATGAGGTAATCGCGAGATGTACTCTAACTGTTTATTGATTTTTCAAAATACTTGTATATTATTAGTGTCCCACAACATAGTCAATTTCATACATCTCCCATGGTAAAAATTAACAAACCCCACATCCAGCAACTATCATAAAACAAAGAGTGTGTAATTAACTCTTTTTAAATTGATCAATCAATCGAGCTACACTTTACTAAAACGGATAAGAATGGAGTTGATGATGGGATGTAAAACATGTCATATGTTTTACCCATCCAAGGATAAAATCCTTGAAAAAGTTTAATGTGTTGTAGCAATAGAATGGTCCCCTCTAACAAAACGTGCGTACACGTAACTTCAAGAACACTATAACGTTGTCAACACTACCCTGCTCCCCATGGACCCCGACCCTTCCCTAGCTCTTCTTTTGCTTTTCTAAACTCCTTCAATCATTGACATTGTTTTTTTATGAACATGTGATGAGACCATTAATCGATTGGATTGTTTCCCAGCCACATTGGGTGAACCCGTACACTCTATCTTTCTGCATATATATCTCATTTCTTTCAGATCAGATCCTCACAACATTATTGTACATTGTACGCTGTGCTTCTTACCTTACCTTAGCTTCATCATCATCACAATTTCATGCAATAATACTATTTTTCTTGCATGTATATCTAAGCTAGCTAGGTTGCCTGTACTTTTAGACTTCTGTTAGCCAGACGCCAAGGTTTTGTTGGATTGTCACTTGTTTTTGTTCTCAGCTCATATAGATTTTACATGGATACGCCATGGGATAAATGCAATATTGCTTTTGGATATGATGATGACCATATTTTACATGGATACCCCATGAGATGAATGCAATATTGCTTTTGGATATGATGACCAATAATTGATGGATAAGATCATGATGGTAATATTGACCATAGCTTGAAATTATTGGTCTTTAGAACTCATGACCTGTCTAAAGATGTGTTTCATCTCAACTGTTGTGGATTTGGAGGGTAATTGCTCATCAACATGCTTCTAGTTGGGGAATTGTCTAGATGTGTAATGTGTAATGTAGCCCCTATTGCTAACCGTAACTACACTGGGTTCGAACTTGTGACCTATGTTCTAGTGCTAGGCCCTTACTGCTAAGCCCAATGTTCTGGTGCTAGACCCTACTACTAACCCCATTGGGTTCGAACATGTGGCCTTCCATTTGGGATATGGGAAATCAAGTAAAAAATGAGCGAGGTCATTTTAATGTTCGAACCTGTGACCTTTGTTCTAATGCTAGCCCCTACTTCTAACCCCAGCCCCTACTGCTAACCCCAGTGTTTGAACATGTGACCTTCCATTTGGGAGAGTCATAGCTATGTCGCTTAACCACAATGTCTTTGGCACCGGAATCTGAGATTGTGTGCATGCATTTATATACAATCTACAATTCTCATGGGGGGAGGGGTTCTCATTAGAACATCACCCTATATGTGTGTGTATTTATTGAGGAATTCAAAGAATCATTAGTCATTTATACAGAAGAAAATAAAGTTATGCACAAATTGCCTACTTGTTATATCTATTGTTGTAATAGTAAATGTTTGAATTACAATTGGTATCAAAAGCAAAATATATGATAGTTGAGGGTAATTAAAGATTAATTGTCTATACATAATAATGTAGCATGGCCATATATATATAAATGGACGGAACATACTATAATGTTGTCTGTTAGGGTCATAAATGTCTGAGAAAGTAGAGGAAAACCATATTTAGGGGGTGTATTCAATCATGACTTTTGTAGATTTTTAAAAACTTTTAAAATGATAGATTTTAATAAACTTTTATTGACTTTCATAGAGTCGTTCAAAACTTTTTAAAACTTTGTAAGAGTATATAAAAGTCTGTTTAAAAAACTTGCATAAACTTTTATCAACTTTTTTATTTTAAAAAGTCTACAAAAATCATTAAAATTCTAAATTGAATACATCCTTACAAACTTTCATAAGCAATTCATAACAATTTAAACACTAAAATTTATAGTTATAGAATTGTTCAAATAAAATATTTGAAAATATAATTACTTTTTCTTGAGAAATTAATATTTAAAAAAATATAATTACTAGTTACATAAAATAAAATAAAAAAATTAATAATATATATAAAAATTATATTTGATATACTGCTAGGTATCAAGCAAAGAGCTATTATTTGCAATAACAATATGGGACTGCTAACAACAACAAGGTGCTTCTCTTTGTAGCCTCAAATTGCTATTGCGAACAATAGTTCACTATTTGTAATAGCATGTTGTTAAAAAGAAAAAAAGAAAAAATATATTACGAATAAACATATCAATATTATGAAACATATAGTAAAAGTTGATGGTGATAGATAAAAAAATTTACTCTGTTCATGTATTTAGGAGAAAAATTTTATTAGTTAGGGATAAAAAATTCATAGAAAAAAAAATCAAAATATACAAGCAACAATGAAATAAAAATAATATTATTTTGAATTTTTAGAGGAAGATTGTAAAGTTTAGGAGAGAGAAAAAAATTGGTAGAGTTTAGGTATGTAGAAAATATAGGATAATGAAGAAAAAATAATTTATTGAATTTATGTATAAGGTTTATAAAGTTTAAAATTTTAAATAAGGAGAAAAGAATAGAGTTTAAATAGAGAGAGAGAGAAGGAAAAAAAAATTTCAGTGTTGGTAGAAAGAAAATTTTGAAATCTTGGGGTTGGGGGTTGGATTTCAACTATTTATATTTGAGAAGGAAAAGTATATAAAAGTCTACAGAAGTTCTAAAATTAAAAAGTCGTTACAAATTCATAACTTTTTGAATACCACATGACTTTCGAAGATTCTTTAAAAGTTTTAATTGAATACTACATGACTTTTAAAAACTCTTTAAAAATCTTGATCGAATACCGCATGACTTTTAAATACTCTCTAAAAGTTTGAATTGAATACCTCCAAACTTTTAAAGTTTATAAAAGTCTTTAAAATTTTATGAAAGTCATGATTGAATACACCCCGTAGTCCCAGCAATTCAATCACAGCACTAGTTAGTGATGGAGTACATACATCCTAATCAATCACACTAGCTAGCTTTAATCAGATCAGCTCAGCTGTAAGCTGAACAACAATATAATATAATTAATACACAAAATCTCATCTTTTACGTGTCATCACCAGATTGCCTTTTTTGCATGTAAATTTATGTAACGTCCATTGACAAGCTGACAACCAATTCAAAGTGCCTTTCCTTAATTATATTCATCGCCACTCCACACCTCAACTTTAATCATTCATCATCTCAATGGAACTAGTTTGAGCCATTATTAATGGTAAGCCCCTCCCTAGCTTTTTGTTTGCTTGTTTTTTTGGTGTGCTCATTGTTTTCACCATCATATAGGGATATAATGACTGATCTCCTCAGCTGACCTGAAAATTAAAAATTACTCCATGTCCAAAATTAAAAATCGAACCCTTAAGGATGGATAAGTCTCTTCCACTCAATCATACTCTCAGCAGGTTAAGCCCCTCCCTAGCTATTTTAGTGAAAACTAGCCTCCCCTAGGGTTTCACATGCACTTTTGTTGTGACTCAATATGATTGGATCATACATCTTTCTTTCATTTTAATCTTGGTAGAGTAGGACCTAACTAGCTTTAATTTCTTTAAACATCATTGCTGCCAAAATAACATCATATATTGTATTGAAAATTTTTGGATAGATGTACTGAAACCTATAACTTGTTGGGTGGGGTACCAAATCTAGTATTTTGGTATCCTCGGATACACCTACAAGTATATATAAAATGTAAAAATTGGGTCTTTACTATCAATTATAAGCATTGGCCAAAGAAGTGTCACATCCAATATCTTATTATTGAAACATAACATTGATTGTTATACAAATATAAAGAATTAAAATTACGTATTTATTGCGTGCTAATTATAACTTTTAACTTAATGATAAAGACTTGATCATGACAATAAGTTTCAAAGTAATAGTAAGTTTTTAGTCTTGAAAATTTATATGTTAGGCGGCTAAAGGTTGGCATGTGTGGGGATTATTGGGCAGAGATCTGAGGGCCAAGTTATAACATTTTGCAACATGGAAACATAATGCTAGCTAATAGGTGCCCGCATGGATAGCTCAACTAGTCACAAAAGTAAAATATGTCACAAGAGATCAAGGATCAAGTCTTACCACCCCTCAAATGAAGGGCTCTTTGTGCGCAGTGAGTAAAAGTTTAGCAAATGTAGTCTTTAATTAATTAATAAACAGTATAATGTGTCATTATGTCATAATCCCATCATACTTACAGTTGATGATTAGATTAGGCATGGTAGTTGGTTCTCCCATAATGTAATTTCAATGTTATAAATACTGTTAGCATACAGAAAATAAATCCTGATAGGATGCAGGATTAGATCATAAAGTCGATTCCTCTATTCCCTTTTTGTCAATTAAGTTGGATTCCCTGTGCAACTAGCTAGCAGCCTCCAATTTCATTTTTCATTTTTTTTTAAGTGTTATGATGGCGCCATTGTTACTTTTTTATAAGGAAAAGTTTTAAGTTTGAATTTTATATTAATTAGGATTGACATAATTCTTCAACAAATATTATTAGTAGGTAAGGTTGCAGAAGGCATTAGGTGTTAGTTGGGTGTCTAGAGGCGCTTAGCGACTAGGCGACTGAGTAATGATAATAATAGTAGGCTCCAATCGCTTTACACAATTTACAAGCCCTGAGCGTCATCGAGTGGTTGTTGCCCATCGTCAAACCTTCTAGCCGTCCAGTCATCACAATTATCACACTCCACATCATCGTCGTCTAGCGTGAAGTTTTACGACTTGACCTAGTTGGGCGCCTAGTCGATCGGTCGACTAAAAGGCGCCTAGAGGTGAAATCCTCTTGACCTAGTGGTGCCGAGACTGATTTTTACAATACCGTCCGTTAGTAGGTTAGAGTGTATTAAAAAACAAAAACAAAAACCCTTTAAAAAAAAACTGATTTTTTGACAAGATCAAGACAGAAGTTTTTGTTTGATTAGCCCACTAAGAAATGTATTCTATGGAGCACAGTCCAATGGGCTTATAAAATTGTATGTGAAGCCAAATTTGGAGTTTGATTGCAGACATGGTTTGTTGAAATCTTAATGATGGCCCAAAACATAGAAATAAGGAAGCCCACTGCAATTGATATTTCTTTGAATTTTTTTCTAGACCCAAGAGATTGATATGGTCGAATTTGGGCAAAGGATACAAGCATTCCCTTTTGTATACAAATAACGGTCTTTCTTGTATTTTAAACAAGCAATTTTTCTTGAGAATAGCAAAATATTGACAAAATATTCACTTGGGTTTTGCAAACACTTTGAAGCTTTGTGCCGCACTATGAATAAAAAATGCATGGGAGCTAGGCTTTACATCACAACGGTTATAAACACTACTTTTTACCCTTATTCTTAAGCACATCTTGAACTATTAGCACTCATTTATAGGCATCATGCATGGATCAATACTCCAACAATATCTTAATTTAAATTTTATATTACCTCATCTTATATAACAAATATTATATAGCGTAGACGTTGTGAGGTATTTTTCAGTTAAAAATCATATTACTCTCATTCTTAACTGCAATTTAATCTTAAGATTTTGTAATATAATTGGTTAGGAGAACGTGGATAGTACTAACTTAAATGGTAACGGGTTAATTACTAATTTTAGTTTTTTTTTTTTTGAAAGGACTAATTTTAGTTATTTAATTCTTTTAAAATTCTAATAATATGAGTTTGTGTAGTTGATATTTGTGTCAAAATAGACAAAATAATACTCACCATCAATTTAGTATGTATTTATTAGGTACCTTGGCTTGTGAATATAGTTCAAATTGAGAATGACTTAATGGTCTATACCTTATCCATTGCCATCCCTAAGTACAGTTATGACTACATAATTAATTTATTATTATTTTCGCATAAGCAACCTTTTAGTCCGTCCTCACCTTACTGTGTGCACAAGGTCCACAACAAGTCCAACCCAACTCCAGAATCTGGGAAGTCCAACTCCAATGATATTTGAGGTGGTTCGTCCAACTCTAATGATATTTGAGGTGGGATTCAAACCTCCACGTACCCTGCCGCCTCCGACGGTAACTTATGGCCAGGTGATCAATCACTGTGCTAGTCCAGGACAAGTTAAAATTATATTAGTTAGGGAGCTTATGGTCAGGTGATCAATCACTGTGCTAGTCCAAGATAAGTTAAAATTATATTAATTAGGGAGTAGTATAGATGAAAGGGACAATGACAACAGAAGTTGAGAAGAGATAGAAGATGAGCCATTGGCTGACAGTACAGTCTGGGAATGAATCGAATGATCTTATCAGCCTGAAATCTAGTTGGGATTTGGGATAATAAACTCCAAAACGGCCGTTGGCCCACTAAGGTTTCCATCACCAAGGGGACAATTCCAAATAATTAGAGCACCAATAATCTTCATGCACCACATTAAACACAACAACCCTAAGTTGTATAGCTATAAACCACAAGAATGCAGATCAGCAAGGACCCAATACTGTACTGTTCTGCAGTTTGGATATGATATATATGCTCTCAAAGGCCTTAATAAAACCCCAGGCCAACAAATTTTGGATGGATAAACACACACACATAATAATACTATACACTGCATGAATTATTATTATTAATTATTATATATAGCATCAGCTGTATGTGTGAAATTAAGTTTGCAAAAGTCAAATTTGTCTTGTCCCCTTGTGTTGTGTGGCCAAATCATTTCACTTTCTTTTTTGGTGCATTCACTCTTTAGCTTTCATTTAGTCTTTTGCCTTATCCCACCAACTTATATATTGGCCTCATCATCCCATCTTTCACATTTTTCTCATGTTCTCATCTTAATTGCCCCAACAACCAATGAATGCCCTCATCCAACTTGAATCATTATTAAATTTCCTCTGATCTGTTTTTTCTTCGTTACCTATAAATTAAATAATTCTGAAATCATATACATATACACGTATAAAAATGTATATGTTTTATCAAAGCTAAGTTTAGACGGCTAATTTAAATAACATGTATAGGAGTAGAGTCTAATTATGGCATGACATATATATAGTGAAAGGGGAGGGGAGAGACATATTGTATGATTGTGGATTTGTGGTGAGCTCTCCATATGTATGTTATATATATATATATCCTCTTACATATATACTCATGTAGTATGATGAATGATGATGTGAATAAGCGGCAGTGGATTGTAACTGGACTGATTTGGTCCGATCGAGGCGTGCCATTGGCATGCCCTACCACAATTGCTGCTGACAAATCTTCATCATGTGTATCCTTGATTTTGTTCCCCTTTCTTTGTTTGGGATAATCCAATTTAAGGAATACAACCTTAATTATCATTAAACCATCAATAATTACCTATAAATAAACTTCAATTTAAAAAAAAAAATAATAAACTTCAATGTTTAACCGTTAGGAGATTGTAAATATTATTATATATACTTATAAGTTTGAATCTCTCCCTCACTACTTCTGCCCTAGAGATGGATGAAGGAGATAAGATAAATTGGGATATATGTTTTGATTGCCCTAAAATAAGTGTATACTAATGCCACAATAAAATCAAATTCGTACCTTTTCTTATTCTCGGTAGGATTCGAACCATACACGCCCTGCAACTACTAGCAAAATAACATTTTTTAACTTATGAAAAATGGCTAAATAAGCTCCTAAATTTTATATACTATTATATTATATACCTACGTGATGTATACAATACACTCGTATTAAATTTAGTTTAGTTATTTCTCCTAATAATAATGATTTTAGAATATTGTACTTAATGGCTAAAGGTTACGTTGAGGTAAATCGAAATTAGCATGCCGTAACAAATAAAGCAAGAAGTTAGTACAATCAAATCATATAGAAATGACAATGGAGTGAGGTGAAGCATGACAAGAATAATTAATACATTTGTACTGTACTTGATTCCATACCACATACTCGGACAATTAGACTATATATAAAAATATAGGAAAAAATTATATTTTTCGTCCCAACGTTATATGATAATTGCAAAATTCGTTCCTGAGTTATTGGTCAGACTCACTTTTCGTCCCTAAATTATTATTGGCGTTGCATTTTTCGGTCTTTCGTGCTCACTTTTCATCCCTGAATTATATTAAAATTGCAAATTTCGTCACTAATGTTTTATTAATAAAGAGGCGGAGAGTGTAATGTCAAATTGTCAATGATAGCTTAGGGACGAAAGATAAGTATGACCAACACTTATCCTAAATAGCATACTTGTCTGTTTAACATAAATATATTTTAATATCATATTTATAAAAATCAAAAATCAAAAATAAAAAATCAATACACTATATACAAGCTAAGATTCATGAAAAAGATTTATAAATATGAATATATATATATATATATATATATATATATATATATATATATATATATATATATATATATATATATTTTGATAAGATTATCAGAAGCCCAATGCATATTAATTAATTAATATTATCATTTTTGTAAGTCAAATGTTTTCATAAGATGTGTTTGGAACTATAATTACTTGCTGAATTCTATGTTAAGCTAATTAATGGTGATTAGCAGCAAGAGATAATGAATTATTATTTTGCATGTATCCATACATACATAAGAATGTCTTAAGAACAAAGATATCCTGGGCATCTTTATTAACAGATCAATTATTATTGACACATGTAATCCCAACAGCAAACATCTTTGTAGAAAAAGTGAAATAATTTGATTAAAAAAAGAAAAGAAAAGAAGAAAGAAACCCTCTTTCTGATCCAAAAGTTGATGGCTATTGTCAACGCTGCAGATCTCAGTGTCTGGGCTCATAATAATCATGGAGATTATTATGAGTTTTCTCAAAGACTTAACACTTCATTAAAGGACCCGAACTTGAATTCCTAGTACTGATGCCCCGTCAACTCATCCAAACCTATCCTCTCTGTCATCAATTAATTAATTAATTAACAACCTAAGATTCACGTAAGTTTACTGTTGTTTTGTACGTGTCACACATGTTTATGTTCATACATGCATATGTAATCCTGGTTTTTCACGTTTTAAGTGATATGCATGTTATTAGAGCAGTATTACAAGATAGGCATTGATGACTTAAATAGGTTCAGGTATACTCTACAAATTAATATGTATGTTGCTTGTAACTTTGTAAGTAGCGTATTTTGAGGGTAATAAATCAAGAATTTTGATATTATTAATTATAATCAGTGTTACACAATCACTCAATCAATCAAAGTTAGATCCCTCAAGCAAGTTAAGAAAGACAGACTTGAGATAGAATAGGACACAAGTCAGAGACCATCTCACAATAAGACTGTATATGTCATGGCCAACATGCAGACCTAATTTTAGGGCATGCAAGATAGGTACAGCACAGGGCCCCTAGTCCAGCCAGCCCTGGCCTAATAGTTAGTATATGTATTTGTGATTATATTGGCCCAAAATTAGGTTTTTTGCATCTTTCTCTTTACAATTTTTCTTCAATTCGCAGTTTATTTATACTTTGATGGAGTCTCACTTATTTACCAGCACAGGGCCACGCAAATCAAAAAATTGGCCCTGCCGGCAACATGCACAGGGATTCAGGCCAAGTCGATCTTAACACGTGTAAGATAGTGATGTAACTTCTAAAACATGATGACGAAGATGACTTCTGCATAGGAGGGAACCAATCCCGGAAGTCGAACAAGTCCAAAAAGAGATCAATCAGCTCGTTCATATCGTATACAACCCGCTTTCCTTGGGAAATGCGCGGGGAAGCGCATGTGCAAACATTTTGAAAGGCGAGTTGAGGGATGACATGAAATATATAACTATGGTGGCAGGAATTAAAGGGCAAGAGGGAGGGGAGAGACAAGAAATTGAAGGAAGATTGGAAATATGGATGGGATTGGAATAGTGGATAGTAATGTAATAGAAATGAGATCTGTGGTGCCAAAACAGTCAAGATTCTCAGGCTTCTTTGTCCCTCTCACTCCAAAATTTCAGGTTTAAGCTTATCACCACAGTAGACTACTGGCCGCCCTTTATTTTCGTACTTGCCTTTCCGTCATATCTTTAATTTGCTTATATGAACAGATATCTTAATGGTGGCGCACTTCATTTTCCCCCACTACCTGTCCCATTCTCATCTTCAATCCTCTAATAGATTCAGTTTTTGGATTCATCGCCAAAACTATTACACACCATCACCATCTATTCAAATCAAAGTTACTTTGTTGCTACTTTTGATTTTACGAGTTTAGTGATCGATTGATATTCTTACAATTAATGTATAGCTGTGAATATTGTCATTATACGTGAACAACTTCAGTTCTTTTTCACTTTCAGTCCCTCCGGTGACATATTTAATGAAATTTTCACAAGATTTTGTCACATAATGAGTCAATAACCAAGTTTATGAGTAAAAATATCATCAAGTGATGAATGGACATTTTTCTCATAAATAAACTTTGATCAATTACAAGTTAAATGAAAAATTCTGGTGAGATCAGATTTCACTAGATTTCTCATTGAAATGGCTAAAAATGGGGCAAACAAAAACAACAATTATGCGCTAAGAATAGTAATTTCCATAGTCATGCACTAATAGTTAAAATGTTATCAAATTTGTGGAATTAAAAGTGACAATAACTCGTTCAAATTGAATAGTATAACTAAGATAGTCTTAATCAAGTTTGGAGTTTGAATATTCATAATGCATCTTAATTACCAATCAGAAGATGTTGTGATAGGTTAATGTCTCATCCCATCCAGCCTATAGGTCTAGTGGTATTCTTTATCACATAGGCTTTCAAGAATGACCATATTCATATAGAAACTTCTCTCTTTTAATATGTATCACTATGAAAAAGGGTGTCCATATGTTGTTAATGTAAAGTTTGTCTAAATAGATTTTAAAAAAAATGTTTGAAATTTTCTTTCTTAAAGTTTAGCATGTTCATAGAGACATATAAATAAGTCAATTTTTATAAATACTGTGTGGAAAATTTATATATACAATTTAATTAGTGGGAAATTATCAAATATTTAAAAGTTTCTTCCTTGCTCATTAGATTTGATGAGATTATATTAGTCAATATGTAAAATTGATTCATAATTTTTAAAATTAAGTGGACAACATTATTCATCACCCCTATATATACCTTTCAACCTAGGTTGGGCTAAGTAGCACTGTGTAGTCATACCTTGTGGTTAGAAATTCTGTTGGAATTCATGTTAATTATTACGATTGTTGTTTTGTTTTCTTTTGCTGTTTTAAGGAAAATTTATAATCGATTGACTAATACACAATAACAGATCATTTAATAGTGGTCCTTACAAACAATTCCACTCCAATCTATTACCCTCACAGTGATAGATGGTGATAACCCCTTTGACTCGTAGTATCATTATTTACAACCATTTCCGATCCACTATTGATTGGTGGATAATAATTTTATGTTTTTTAGTTGAGCCTGTTGGCGTCATTATCTAAGCTCGCTGATGTTTTTTTAAGTGTTCCCTAATTTTTTTATCATAATATTTTTACCAAATGCACACCATTAAATAGTTATAGTAAAAATGTGACTTCATTTCTAAAATAGTTCTCCGACTATGGTCTTTTCTTAAATTGGTCAATTGATTTTTAATTACACCCAAAGTGGCCCTCCAACTTTTGAATTTTAAGCCAAAATGGTTCTTCGTTAGCTTTGGCGTTAAATAGGTGTTAAAATGAATGGTAAAACTGGAAATTTAGGTTTTGCACTTCAATTTAAAGTAATATGTGACTCCTTTTAGTAGCCTATGCACACATTTCTTCAAATTAGATTTTTGCTCTGCTAAATATGCAATCAAAATGTGAGATATATAATCAACTAGAAGGATAGAAATCTAGAAATCCTAGCATTGAAAAGTTTTTGGATGAAGTTGAAGATGAACTTTTTTGGCCTTCTAGTTTGACATAAGTTAGATTATCTATTTGACCATAATCTCTTATTATAAATCTATCACCATAAATAATGAAAATACCACAGTATTTTTTAGATTTTAAAAACATGTCTAAAATTGTAATTATATAATAATAATAATAATAATAATAATAATAATAATAATAATTTTAAAAGGTTATTTATTGAAAATAAAATAAGAACTTCTTGTGTTACTATTTTTATAAACTAAGTCTAATTACGTACAACACATATATAACTTAATGATAATAAAATACTTATAAAGGAATTTTCTATGGTATTGATCGTAGTAAAATTAGATATTTTTGATTACGAATCAATAAACTCTTGATAGCTCCAATGAGATGATAATGAAGTTAACAAGGTCATATTCTCTAAAACTTTGCTTTCCAAATGGAGACAAAAAATACATATATATTATACTAAAGGGTTCTCTTTTATAAAAGTAAGGCACAATAATGCTATCAAGTAACTTAGAATTCTCCCATATATGCACAGTACACACCCCCATATAATAAAAGTAGTAAAAAAAATGAAAAGTAAATTTAGAACCCCAAATTGACACAGTGGTGTACGTATTCATCCAAACATTTGTGTAGGAATCTTTTGCCCATTTCCCCACAAAAATGACTATACAACACTTTGGGGTTAAAGTAAAAAATAAAAATAAAAATTACAAAAGGTAACACTAACCTCATGTGCCTCCAACTAGCATTCCATCTTTTGATGCCTCTACGCCCCCCAAAGAATATATCCAAATTGTTTATTTTCTTTTGTCCCCTCTGTAATTTTCACAAACAAGTGGGGTCAAAATTCGAATTTCAAGAAATCAATAAAGCTTTTCGTGCACCCATGCTTTCTTCACCATTGATCCCACCCTTACATTTCTAGATCCGACGGCCACCTACACCCCTCACCCTTCAACCATGTGGGGTTGGAATATTTTTTAATCCCAGGTAATAATTTTTAATTATTGAAGATTGGGAATAACAGAATAGAAGCATCAGAGCCTCACAACCACCCAAAACAACAATTTTTATTTTATTTTTACTTATAAATATTATATTGTATATATAATTAAAAAAAATATTATTTTTAACTGAAATAATGTTATTTTAATGTATTAAATTCAAACATTTTTTTAGTACAAGTTCAAACATTTGATGTCGAGACTTATATAGTTATCAACTTTCTATAAGTCGATGAGAACTAATCTGATGCATTAAAAGATAGATCTGTATATATAATTGTAAATTAAATGTAGAAAAGGTGATATTGTAAGCTAAGACAGACAATAACTGCGTTGTCAGCAAACCTTAGTCATACATTAATAATTTAAAAAAAGGTTGGGGAAGTTAGCAACAAAAGAATAAAAACTGAAGGACGGTATTAATTAACATTATCATTAGAGGAATAGTCATCAAGAAAAAAAGGATTACATATTGTTTATTTGTTTTGAACCAAAACGACAATCATAAGACCCAACAGTGAATTTTAAAATTATTAATTATAGCAACCTCAGATCTACCATCAACTCTTCCTAGTTATAAAGGAATTTGGATAATTAAGAAAATGAGGGAAAATAATTTATTAAATTTTCTATGACATTTTAAAAGTATTTTGAGAGGTTGGTTTTTAATAAAACTAGTGCTTTTGTGCTTTTATAGGTAATTTGTTTAATATAGTATAAATATATTCTTTTGGGGAGGAATTACAATTTCATTCTTGCAAGCAAATTTCATCGTTTGGTTGGAGGTCAGGGAATTGCAATTCCGGGAAAATTTAAATTTCCTCATTTTCATGGAATTGGAATCTCATGCATCTCCGGTATACATGGGATTTGAAAGGGAATAACTAAATATGTAGTAAAAAGTCCAAAATGTCCATATTGACTGACGTTCTATGTCAAGAAAAAGAACATTTGTGGAAGATACCTAACATGCATGGAGAAGTATTATTCCAATTTTACCAATTTAGTATGAGTTTTGGGTTAAGTTTCTTGTGTGCATAAAGGTACAATTTAGTGTAAGGCTCAAAATTAGACATACTCGATTTATTTCTTCATAAATTTAAGATGTCTGGTTCATAAAGTTCAGAATATAATCTGGTAAAGTTGAGAAACATTGGTTATAAAAAAAATATTATTTAATGATGAGGAGAACTATAGTCCAGTAATGTACAATATAATGTGCAGTCCTACATACAATAAAGTTTAGGGCATAGCTAGGGTATAAAAAAAATAAAAACTATGAAAATAGCAGAATGTTACCCAAAAGGCATAATGAAAGAGCCTAGAAATGGGAAATCATAATGCCTCAAAAGAGAATTGGGACAATGGACCACAGAACCAATGGGAATAAAGGTGCTCAACTTCCTACTATACCCTCATAGCTTGGGGAACCAGCCATTTACCCCAATCAGTTTTAGGGTTTGGGGGCTCAAAGCAATTTTGCCTCTCCCTAGAAAGTATTCAAATAATATATCAAAATTAAAAAAGCAAACAATTTTGGTGTAATTATTTGGAATCTGGGCCAACCAAGTGAAGTTGTGAAGTCTCCAGTTTTGTTGGTAACTGTAAAAACCTTTTGGACCACCAATAGGCATGTATATTATTACTGAATGTGATGGATATCATTTGGGTTGGGAAAGAATAAAACAAAATCATCAAATTACTTTGACAGTGAAACTAAAATTATTTCTTTCTATTTTTTGCATATTAAAGGGTTGCATGATATCAGATTTGGCCAGCTTCAATTAGGGCAATGTTACCCTTTGGGTAGTTCAGAATGTTTTTAAGTACAACAACAATAATGTAGCTTATTTGGGAAACTTTTTCAACACTATAATTATAACCCTAATATTCTATTTAATCACGAGTAATTGGTAAACACATTATTCTTAAATTACACAAAAAAAAAATTTGCATTAGGCTTAGAACTATACAATAGAGGTAGTGGATTATGGTAGTTAATAACTTATAAGCATGTTGTGTTATAAAATTTAACAAGTCTGTAGTATTCTTTGTAAATGATGCTTGGTAGTTAGTTGTTTACTATTATTGATAAAAAAAAATACGTAAAATGACTTATAAAGATATGAATATTTTAATTCATTTACGTTACTTTTGTAACTCATGTCTCTTAGTTTCACCAAACTATATTCTAGACCATCCCATGCCTATGAAACGGTAAATTAAGTCCATCTAATTTCGAGGCTCATGCTAAATTGTATACTTCTGCACACAATGGAGTTCAATCCAAACTCAAACCCAAATCTCTTGAGCATATATTGGTCTAGTGAATGAGAAGTCTCACTTAAAACTTGCTTCCAACGGCAAAATGTAGGTTACTTAACTATTGTTAAAATAATTTTTTAGATACAAGTTTCAAAATAATTTAATTTCTAAAATAATAATTTTATATTAACGTTTTTGTTGTTCCATTAAAAGTTCATCTTAGGTACAAAATAAAAGCATATTCTCCTGTGAGATACAGGGTCTCAATTCGTGAGACAGGTTAGGTCATGAGAATTCAGGTCTTATGAGCTTAGTAATATTATTTTATGCAAACTGTTTATTAAAATTTTGTTATAGTATTATATAAGGCTTAATTAAATATTGATTATATATGCAATTCTACTATATAATGACACTTTATTTCCTATAGAGTACTATATTTATGCTATAATATTATATGTAAGGCTTAAAATATTGATAATATATATCTGCAATTTGTTATTTATTACTTTATTCATTGCAAAATATGTATTACATTTATGTTATAAAGTATTATATATAATGCTTAAACCCACAAAATTAAAAAAAAAAATTAAAATTCCCTAATTCATTCCTTACAACCAAACGCCTGTAAGTTAATTCGTTGTTTACCAAAGCTTACTTACAAGATTTGATTTAACTAAATTGTTAAAATTAGTCAAATCTATCTAAAAATAGAATATGTTGTGCATGCATGTTGGAATGCAACTAGTGAACTACCAAATATGATCAAACTAAAGTCCAAATAGGTAGAATTATAAATAAAAAGTATCAGCAAGTAGATTGTTTCCACTATACATGTTGGTGGTTAGGTAACTATATATTACGGGGTATTTGGTGAGAAAATACGGAGTATATATATACGTAAGAGTGAGAAAAAGAAATACAAACTGCTGCATACATAATCAGATTTAAAATACGTATAAAACTATTAACTTTTCCTACCTACGACATAGTATATTATCATTGTTGAACAAGCACGCTTATTCTGGTCAATATGCCTCAATTATTTATTTATTAAATCAATATAAGCACTTTCAAATCCACCAAACCAACATTTTAATAAGTAATTAACATATAATATACAGATAGTGTAATCCAATTATCTACTTAAACTTTTAGTTGATATAAAACACATACTTCAATTAAGCTCTTATCTCCGATATCTTGAACTTAGAGTATAATTTGATTGTAAATTACATACAAGTTTTAAATGTAGGCTAGTTTGAAAATTTGCACCCCTTCTCATCTTTATTAAATGTACTATAAAAATAAAAGAAAAGAAAAATCGTGCCAACAAAATTTAATAGAGGCGTACAATAACATCCACAATTAAAAAATATTTTTTTTTGAACCAAATCAATAGCATGACTGATCTATTGATCTTTAACTGGGTCAATTTTTTTATCCACACTTTTAATGTATAGAGAATAATCAATCAATGTAGCCCTCGAGACTTAGTGTAGTGGTTCGTTGTCTGGCTTGATGTCACGACTGAAGGCAGCATTGTGGGGTTCGAATTCAATTAGAGACATGAATGAAAAAAAGTCGGGGTAATGGAATTGAAGGTGTAGATTGGATTGCGTGTGCACGCATGAAGATTGAAAACTAGGGTATGATGGGTGAGCTGATTGCGCAACTCACAATTTAACTCTATGACGGGGTCCTGTGAACTTATGATTAATTTGGTGAAGTTGGGATCACTTAAGTGTGTGTGTGTGTGTATATATATATATATGTGAAATATTTTTTTCAAAATTCTCTTTCAATAAAAAATAAAAATACTAATATCTATTCCTTGTACATTTAATATACATACAAAAATGTCTCATATAGGCATACTCTTAAATTTATAGACATTTATAATAGCCAAAAAAAAAGAGAAATATATTACTTAGTCAATGTATTAAATATTGTTTAGACAGATTGAGTAATATAACTAATAAATGCTCATTACAATGATTTAATGTAAGATTTGATGAAAATAATATATATTATATGCTAATAATTAAGGGCGTCCCACCACTTCAGTCATTCAGTTATGAAAATTGGTGGGGTAAATTATTTGATATGACTAATCCTTATATGCCATAACAATATCAAATATATATCTTTTTCCTTCAATGAATTTGAACAAAAACACTGACTATTAAACTTATAAACTTATTTTATGTTAATTACTCAATTGAGATACATCCCGAGACAAATGATCGGATTATATTGATGAGACCCCGTAGAGATTAACTCAATGATTCAAAGGTCACTCTCGAAATCTTACTCCAACGACACAGTGATTCGTGATTTACCTTATCCAACGATAAAAAAAAAAATATTATATTGATGAGAGTAGTGGGCAATGTATAATTATGGTAAAAGTAGAGGGGCAAATAATGAGAGATGAAGAAGGAAAGCGACCTCCACTATCGGCGGCAACCAATCCTGACTACACTGTCTGAGTAACCCCTCCGACCTTCCCTGCCCATCAAAAAAGAAGGGTGGAAAATGAGAGACTACAAACCCTAGAGGTCCCATAATTTTTATATATCCAACCACATCAAAAGCTCATTGCTTCACAATTACACTATCTCCTATTCTCCTATATTTTATATCAATCCATATATTTTACTTACTATTGTATTGTACTAATACTCTTCTCCGGACGAACACGGGTAGGGCAATGTCTCGGAGAATCACCTAGGCAAGACGAGTGCTCCGGTTGCAGATGCACTAAAAAAAATACTTCATAGATTTTAATTTGATACACTTCTTATTAAAATTTTAGACTTTTATTTGAAAACATGAAATTTCTTTTCTATGTTGATGATTAACGAACGAATTAATAATCAGGTTCGAGGTTGTAATTTAGTAATAAATATATTAAGTAGGAAAATTTTATAATGACGTGTATTTTACAAAGTTATATCTTATATCCCTTGTAAGCTGTACTTTCTTTCTATGTATCTTTTAGAAAGCATAAGATATAATTTTACAAAACACACATTATTGTGATTATTCGTTCTTCTTAATTATAAAAATAGACACCATTTCTTTTCCACATTGTAGAATTTTAGGATTCGTTGTATTATTTGTGCTTTCATCGAGTATCATATTTTTCTCTCTCGTTTTGTACTTTTATCTATCAATGCAGATTACGTGGCAAGAGTAAAAGAATATTTGTACCGAGTATTTTTTTTTAAAAAAATTAAATTATTAATTTTGAAGAACCAAAAAGGTGTAAATTCTAAGATTCTTGTGCAGTTCCAAGGCATGAACTCCTGAACTTGTAGAAAAAGACCGCAAAAGCCGACAAAACAACTTCCATAGTGGCAAAACCGCAATTCTTCCCAAACTCCCAGCCCCTTTTCTCTACTCGTCTCTTCTTTGATTAATATTGGCGCATTATAGCACGGACACACTCCACAAACGCTTGCTTTCATCTTCTCCTCCCCAAAGCAAAAAAGTGAAGCCTATCTCCGTTAAGTTCTCAGCAAAAAACCCTCACACTTGAGATATACCCTGAGATTCTTTGCTCCCATTTCTAAAGCTCTCGTCTTTTTCCCAATTCTTTGAATCTTGATACAGATACACTGGTATATACCCACTTTCTTTGCTTCTTGAAATGGAGAAAATTGTGCTTATTGTTAGCTGTGAGCTCAAGGCTTGTGGCATAGTGTAGAAAGGGTCGTCGGAGTTTCAATTTCCGGAGCTTTAAGGAAAAAAAAGCTCTTTTTTTTTTTTTTTTTCCTCTCTCTCCTTTGGGAGTTTACTTTCTCTCTTCTTTCCCGCTCTAGAATGGGTTGCAAGCGCATGATTGTTAGGAATTTGGATCCGGAGAGGAAAAGGAGCGGTGGGTTGAGAACCAAACAGGCGGGGCGCGGGTCTTGTAGAGGAAGTTAGGCCATTTGAACTGCACTTGCCGGAAAACCAGGAGAGCAATGATTCTTCGCCGGCGCTGACAACTATTCAGTTTTTCTTTTTCTATTTATCTCCGCAATAAGGGAAAAAAAGTTTTGTTCTTGAAATAAATTCATAGACTGTTACTCGCTATGGGGTACTTGCTGAAGGAAGCTTTGAAGACTCTGTGTGGAGTCAATAGATGGTCTTATGCTATTTTCTGGAAGATCGGCTGCCAAAACCCCAAGTGATTTTTCTTCATTTCTCATTTCTTTCTTTCTTTCTTGTTATTTTTGTTGTGTTTTTGTTTAATCTTCTGTCTTGCTGCTTATACTGAAAGTGTATTCTCTGTTCTTGATTTGGGGTTTATTCCAATAGATTTTTTTTTTTTGTGTGTGTGTGAGATTTTCTCACAAAATGGAGAATTATGTGAGAAGTTTGCACTTATTTGCTTTGCTTGAAACGTTCTTTTCCCCTTTTAGGCTTTTTTGCTTTATCTCCTTTTGCTTTCGTGTTTTGGTGACTGTGTCCTGATTACTGTTGTGAAAATGGAAGGCAAGTGAAAGAGAAAAAAACTGAAAAACAAAAAGTTAAGGCTGCTAATCTTTTTCTGCTGTTCAGCTCTGCAAAACCCAAAAATAAGTTTCACTGATTATATTGTGTTCAGTAGCTATCTACTCTTGTCTCCCTGTTTGACCAGAATAAAACCAGTCCTAATTTGTACTAATTTGTTTTTAAAAAAATTTAATTGATCAATGAATTGAGAGTTGTGGGTGGTTTTCTTGATTAAGATATCATTTGTCTTGTTATAGATTTTAGGGATATTGTCCAGTTATTTTTTTAAAATTATTTTTTTAATTTCCTTTAGCAGTAATCAGATCACTTTCATTTTCTACTTTTGGAATTTTGTGGTTTGTCCAGTCTGTTCATCTTAGAAAATCATATTTGGAGGTAGATTTGTTTTAATCTCATGAAGCCCTTTATTGTGATTTCCTTTACATGAACATACTTATTACTGAGTCTGCCATTCTTGTTTCATTCTATACGCTCTTATTCTCTTTTGGTATCTTGTTCTTTGTTTTAACTATTCCCCTAGTAGCTTCTAAACAGCAATTCATTGATATAATGATATGCCACTTTGGTTAATTGCGTTTGGTATTGATTATTTTTCCTGTTTTATCAGTATCCCTATCGAGTAACTTTTGATGCTCAATGGATAAGTATGTTTATTTTTTCTGTTTTTGATTTGTAGGCTTTTGATTTGGGAAGAATGTTATTATGAACCTGCACTCTACTCTGGTATCCACGGAATTCCTGGGTCTCAGAACCCAGAACTTGCTTTTCAAAATTGGAGCGCTTGTTGGACTTCACGCGATGCTTGTAATTCGCAGCTTTTGCATACAGCGGAGAGGGTGCAGTTGCTTGTGAACAAGATGATGATAGAAAATCAGTTCAATGTTGTAGGAGAAGGGTAAGAGTTTATCTTTATATCATATGTCTACACATTATTTTGCTGTCTTAAAATGCTAACCAGAAAGAGTTGCCTCGAAAATGTCTTCTTTTTTGCTTCTCAGACTAGTTGGACGAGCTGCTGTTACTGGTAACCATCAATGGATTTTGTCAGAGGGTTATTGTAGAGAAGCGTACCCAATAGAGGTGTGTACTCGCTGGTCCAAAAGAAGTTTGAAGTTCTTACTGTTCCATGTGCATTAACATCGCCTTCCTTTCTTGCAATAGTTGTATATTCTGTTCCCACAGTGTCTTATTAAGGCCGAGTGCTAGCCAGCTAATTTCAGTGATTCCATAAAATAATTCAAAATGTACTTGTCACATGGTGATCTGTAATTTTTTCGTTCCGTTAGTGATAAGATATGCTAGGTTTTAGAGCTTTTATGTACTTCAATATTTGTACTTCTCTATATACTGCACTTTTTTAACTAATAAGTGCATGGAATATACAATTCACTCGGTTGATTCCTGGATAGTAATTATAATTAGTGTCACTAAGTGTCGGTGCTTTTCATCCACTACTAACAATTTGTCCGCATTGTCTGTGTCTCTTAGGTTCTGAAAGAGCTGTCTCAACAATTTTCGGCTGGCATGCAGGTATACTATTTCTGACCTTGTTTTGTTGTACGTATTCTTCTCTGTAGCATCATTAAAGTTCTTGTCTTTACCCTATGCAGACAATTGCAGTAATTCCTGTTCTTCCTCACGGTGTTGTTCAACTTGGGTCATACAAATTGGTAAGTTCTTTCTTCGGTATTTCTTTAATTGAGTGTTAAGCATTCGTGCTTGACTGGAAGCCAGGTCAATTTGGAAATCATGATATTCATGTTGTAGCCTATCACTTAAATTTTGACATTTTAGCGTATATAGTGGGCTCCGCTTGGGTATTGTGTATTCAGCGTATTAATTTCTGTCAGTCGTTCACTCGGTCGAATCTTAATTCTGATGTGATATTTGGTGCTTCAGATAACGGAGAATGTCGGTGTTGTGAATGATGTGAAAATGTTGATTTGTCAACTAGGATGTGTTCCTGGTGTCTTGCTATCGGATGAAAATGCAATGAAAGAACCCGTTCAAAACACTGGGGTTCTGTTCCATCTCGAAAATTCAGCTTCTGTAGATTTTACCACGAGATCGGAAGTGTTGAAATCTGAGCCGACTTCTTCCTCTTTTCTTAGACAAAATCGGGAAAGACAGCCTACTGGTGCAACATTTCAAAGTTCCTCGATTTCCCAAAGCGTTGTTGAGTACCATGATGATGATCACCGTCAAGGAAATGTTGTTCCACTAATGAAACCAAACAATTCTCCGAAAAATCATCTCAGAAAAGAAGAGGTAAAAGCTGAAGTAATTCCTTCGAATCCTAATATGTGGCCAAATCAACAGTCCTCAACTTACATTCCTTGGCCTCCAAATCATGAACAGCGGATTATGTCTTCTGCTTGTCATACAAAAACTAACCCTATGCCCAATGGCTATAAAATATCACAGCCAAGAACAGATCCCGGGCCGATTCCCAATTGTCTTGAAAATTCTGTGCTTCCATCTGTTGGAGCACAACAATTATGTAACGGAGCAGAAAGACATCTGGAATCAATTCCTGATATAGATTCATTTTTGGATGCAAACCGATCTCCAAGGAAGAATCTCTCTTTCCCACATTCTGGTGCTGCAAGTGGGCTTCAAAGTTCTGAGTTTTTCTCCAACCTCGAGGCATCTTCATCTGGTAATGTGAACCATTTGCCTACAAATTATTCTGCAGATAACGGATGTGCTCAACTTCAGCTGGATAATATGGGAACAGTAGAAAATGATTTGTTCCAAGCTCTCGGCATTGTGCTGACACAAACTAACGAGAATCAGGGTTTAAGCGAGCACGTTCCTGATTTTAGTTACGATGCAAAACATGAATACAGGTTGCAGAGTGCAATGCTGGAGAATAATTGTGAAGATAAAGATCCGTGTGTCCATCAGTCAGGGGATGACTTGTTCGATATTCTGGGCGCTGATTTTAAGAATAAACTACTAAACGGAAGCTGGAACAATTTCACAAACGCAAAGGATATGGGTCATAATCCGTCTACATCTCTGATAAGTCAGGATGCCTCTTCAACTGTCAATCAAGGGAAATCTGACTCGGGTACATTTGCAGTGACTTCTTTCGACCATCTTTTAGACTTTGGACCGTCAACCCCTTCTGCCAAGCAGGGCTTGGACGATAATGTCTCTTGCCGTACCACATTGACAAATATGAGCAGCTCATCTGGCCCTAATGCATCGTGCTCCTATGGCCGGGTTGGGGCGTCTACTCAAATGCAGGGCGAGTTATTTGGTTGTCCCAAGTCTAATGCAAACACAAGGGTCTTGACGTCTTGTTCGTTTGATTCTACCAAGGAAACCCCGGCAACCTATCCTCAAACGAGTTCAATGTATGGGTCACAAGTAAGTTCGTGGATTGAACAAGGGCATGACATCAAGAAGACTACTAGTGTTTCAACTGCAAGTTCCAAAAAGCCTGATGAAACAAGCAAACCAAGTCGTAAAAGGCTTAAACCAGGAGAGAACCCTAGGCCTAGGCCAAAAGATCGCCAAATGATTCAAGATCGTGTGAAAGAATTGCGGGAAATTGTGCCTAATGGAGCCAAGGTGATGCATCGTGTTCAATTCTTTCCCTATCTGTTCCCGTTTTCTACAATATTTTTGGTACTCACATTTTTTTTTTTCCTCTCATTGCATATGTGGTTAACAGTGTAGCATTGATGCTCTCTTGGAACGCACTATCAAGCACATGCTTTTCTTGCAGAGCGTAACAAAACATGCAGACAAACTAAAACAGACCGGAGAGTCAAAGGTGCCATATGTTGTAAAACGTCTTACCCAGGCAAAATTATATTCTAGATTGTTTTTTTAATCACGTCTTATTTTCTGGAGCTGTAGCTTATTAGCAAGGAAGGAGGCTTACGTCTTAAGGATAATTTTGAAGGGGGAGCAACATGGGCATACGAAGTTGGATCGGAGTCTATGGTCTGCCCTATCATTGTTGAGGATCTGAATCAGCCTCGTCAGATGCTTGTGGAGGTTGGTGTGTTCTTCCTTAGATAGACATAAATCTGAACATGATCAGATGCTTAGTTTGTGTCTTTTGGTCTGCCACAGATGCTTTGTGAACAACGGGGCTTCTTCTTGGAAATTGCTGACATTATTCGAGGATTAGGACTGACTATCTTGAAGGGGGTCATGGAAATGAAGAATGAGAAAATATGGGCACGATTTGCTGTTGAGGTAAATACCTCCTTTACCTGAATTTGTTGCCCTAATTGCCTTTTGGTGTGCCCTAACAAGAGATGCTTACATTATATGCTACAGGCTAACAGAGACATAACGAGGATGGAGATATTTATATCCCTCGTTCATCTCTTGGAGCAAACAACAAAAAACGGAGTGGAAACGCCCAATGGTACTGACAACGAAGCAATGAAGGCTCACCAGTTCCACCAAGCAGCGTCAGTCCCAGCAGCCAGTAGTTTGCACTGATGATCCACCATGGCACGAACGGCCTGTGTCTGGATATACGTTAAGAGCGAGCTGAGCGACCGACCATCGTGCTTGCCATGACTAACTTCACTCCAGGTAGATCCTTTTGGTGGTCCAAATGTTAACTCTTCGTGCTCTTGTATCTAAACCCAAGCTCTGGGCTATAGGAAGATTTCGTTTGAGATGACCTGAGTGAGTATTGTATTTCCAGAATGTATGTATTGCTGAGCCCGACTCTTAGCGCAACGATCGAGGCTCTAGAACATATGTATCCCTAGCTAGCTAGGATGAGTGTTGATTGCATAAAGTAGTTTATTTGATTCATCTCCTTGAAGCAGTAGTTTGTTTGTGTAGGTGAAGAAACTATTTTCTTTTAAATGGAGTGTTGATTCAGATCTGATAGGTCCTGTACAGAGAGATGGGAGATGATAGGAAGGGATTTGTTCAGCAAATTAGCACTATTTTTCTTTAGCATTCATGTTTGTGGTGTGGTGTATATGCATGCATGCATATATTTACAATTACTCTCGACTTTTTTTAAACCATAAAGATGGTCAAAGTTCACAAGAATGAAGTTGGTAGTTTGAATCTCTAGAATGTAGATATTAGTGCAATCCACAAGAGCTTGCGTCCACTCTGACTTTTATATTGCTTTTCATTTTTTTTTAAATTGTCAGAATTTGCTTTTGATTTCTTTTTTCTTTTTCTTTTTTTTTTCCTCTCATATTCTCTTTCATAAGCACACTTACAAAAATTCCTAAAAAATCATGAAATAACTCCACTGATAAGGATGCTTTAAGAGAATCCTCATTAGCTTTCTACATGTCACGATTTTTGTAATGCAAAAAAAAAAAAAAAAAAAGCGATGGGCCAGTGGGGCGTGCAATACACGTGCCTGCTTAGGCGTTGAATGTGTGCCCAACGAGCACAAAAATAGTAACTTTCTACTATTTCTCTCATTTAGGACCCATAAAAAAAATGTTCTTGCAGAAGAAAATCACCTCAAAAACTATTGTCCACATCAACAAAAAATCATATTTGAATTTTTTTTTCTGACAAAAACTATCAATAAACCATATTTTTAAAATTGTCATAATCAAATTCAAGAAAATAGTTTATATCTCAAAAGACTAGTCTATAGATGTGAGGATCAGTGTAGGATTGTATCAGGACCTATTCCTTAATAAAGTTATGTTTGTGATAGCTTATACAAACTTCTCTCAACATGTAACTTTCACACCATACACTTTTTTTTAGGAGGGAAACTTTCAAGTTATTAAGTACAACATCACAATTTTTTAGTGAACTAAGTTTTATGTTACTCTATAATTTCTTAAAAGGACAATATGGGATCATATTTAAGTAGTACTTGATTATCATGAGTAGTACATTCGCGACAGATAATTGATAATTTCACATAATGTTGTTTGATTGATTGTGTTTTTTTTTTTTTTTTTTTGAAACTTGTAGATTTATTTTTGGATAACAAGAAAAATTAAACATGTTGTCATTACATGAATGTATATATTGAATAAATTTAACTCTTATATAATAATTTGTAAGTCACAAAAGATGTAAATCGTTCCAAAAGACAATATATCTGGATAGATTTTTCGTGAATATAGAAAGAGGGAAGGATACACAAAAATGAGCAAGTATAGTTACTCCAACAGCTTGGACTTGGTCAGCATATAGTGGATTCTTTGTAATGAGCTGAAACATGTGTTTTCCTTGAATTGGAGTGGGTTTGTTTAAGGAGGAAATTTTGGACTGGGGCGAGTGCTTTGATTTGATGTGTGCTTTGGTCCCCCTATACATATAAATATTACACTTCATTTTAATCTTACACATTTTACGGATAAAGATTTGTGAGACGGACTCACACAATTGTGAATGAGACACTGACCCATTAAATTTTGAAAATTGGTATTTACATAATCACATATTAATATATTTATAAATAATAATAATAATAATAATAATAATAATAATAATAATAATAAAGTTTCTAATTGAAAGGTAAGTCTTGTTATAATTATATTGTTTATTTTTGTATTTAATTATTATTTGAACCAAGGTATTTTCAAACAGTATTCCAGTAATATTTTACACTGTTCTTATTATTATTAAATCTTAGTATATGACATTTATTATAATTAATTTATTACGTTTAAAATTAATAGTCATGTTCGATAATATAATGAGTACATATACTATAAATTCTATCTATATTGCGTTAATGATGGGTAGTTAAAAAGTTAATACTGTCAATGGTGCTCCAAGTATTATATGTTAGAACCATTGCACTTAGATTTTTATAATGTTGATATCGTGTTAAAACTTTAGATACTTTCCATTTTATCTTCTGTCTATGTCAAAATTTAGGATTTATTTGTATTTCAGCTTGAAGTAAACCTGGCACTAACCCTCATATAGATTGTCATGGAGCAACAGAGTCAAAATTATGTTGAACATGAACACTTACTCCACTAGAATCGATGCCACTGTTAAACTCATTCAACCTTGAAATCGATTCTTTGATGTCGAAGTTACCAACTGCATCTAATTGGCCAGCATTTGTTGTGACTTCATCAATCTTGTGGAGTATTGAAGCAAACGTAGGAGACGCGAGGAAGTGTCGGGCTTTTAAGTGTTGTTTTTGTTAGGTGAATTAGATTGGAGTCACTGTGCATCACTTGACTACCTTGAACAATAGGTATGTGCCAAATGTGGGCATTTCATGTGTTATTAATCATGGAGAATTTCATTGAATGAAAAAACATTTTAAATGATTTTTTATTGAGGTAGAATGTTGTAGAACATTATGAGCACTTTTAAAATATATTGCAAAATCAAATCTGTTACTTTATATCAAGCAAATCCTGCCTATATATATCAAGGCTACAAAAATTAAATTTATTAACAAAAAAAATCATAAGTCAATCAATAAAATTAATATCCATTTAATTTGTAAATAAATTAATCATTTTTTTATTTTAGTAGTAAATTAAAATAAATATATTATAAATTTTAATTCTCAGGATTATACGCTTTATCATTACGCTAAAAACTCTAACTAGTAATAATAACATAATTTTATTTTATTATACTTATGTATCTTTATTGTCAGGCTTAAATGGTCACTATTAAACCAAAAACTATAACTAATAACTAAAACATAATTTTATTTTCTTATACTTTTTTGTAATATAATCAATGCCACATTTTAATAGCAAGATACTAGACTGTCTCTCTTAACCTAAATTATTTATTGAATATGTTAGCAATCACATATTGCATTATTTCACCTAACTACAATAACGTTGGAGGAGTGTCGGCAAGGAGCAGCAGAAAATGACATTTTACCTACTAATCAAAACATGCAGACAAAGAGGTTGACATACATTGAATTACATATTAAAAGGGAAAATATATTGTAACAACTTCTATATTATTTTATTTACATCTGGTCAAATTATTTTTAAATATTGAATCAATTAATCACAATTATATTTTTATTTTATATAATAACATCAATATTTAGATGATAATAGAATATATTTTTTAAATATTATCAGGAATATAGATAATATGTATTAATTAAGATGCATGAAATCAGTGTGAATAGAGATTAAATTGTTAGGAGTCAAATGGGTCCACCTTAGTACGTTACACAAAATATTCAATGCTCTTCTCACACATGTCATTATCATTTTCACACAATTATGTAGATTACGGTCCAAAACGATATCGTTGAATTTTATGAGTTAAAATAATGTACATTATGTGTTAAAATAATGTATTTTATGTATTAGAATAATGTATATTATGTGTTAGAATAATAAAATTTATGGGGTAAGATAATATATTTTATGAATTAAAATAATGTACATTATATTTTAGAATAATGTACATTATAAGTTATAAAAATGTATATTGCAGCGAGACGCGGAGAAAAAATGACGTCATTTTTGAACCGTAGTCTACCCAACTGTGTGGACCACCACGGTACATCCAATAACCGTTGCATTTACACTTGTAAGGCTAACCATTCATGTTTTAAAATCCATCAAAATTCAATATAAGGAAAAAAATCTATGAAACTACAGTAAACATTAAAGAACTACTCCGTATGTACTAATTCTTTCTATATTTTACTATTAAAAATAAAGAAAAAGAATTTGTTGGAAAAAAATGAAACAGAAAAAGAAAAAGAAAAAAGAAAAAAGAAAATAAGCCCATTAAAAAGAGGAAACACCATAGAAGTAGAAGAGAAACAGAGAGAGAGAGGGACACAGAGCACAGCGAGAGGGGGAGGGTGGGAAATTTTGCAGTCCATTTTAGGGTTTGATCCGACATGCAAAGAAGGATTAAAAACCCTAATGGATATGGTGAAATTTTAACTCAATTCAACATCTAGACAACCCACATTTCTCAACTACGGGCTCCATCATCGTGGCTTTCCAATAGAGGTTTGTTCCATTTCTCCCTGTTTCCTGTTTCTCGATTTCTAGGACAGACTTTCTCTTTATGGGTTTTTTCTCTTTTTTATTGTTCAGGAAAAAAAGGGAGGAACTTGGTACGGATATATGCATAGTAATGTCGAATGATCATGATGAAGATGCATGATTATGGATGTGGATCACAGAGTTTTCTGTGTGTATGTATATAGCTGTGTGGTGTTTGTTTGGTTGTGGGCGAATGTGGTTTGGAGCGCGACAAATGCGAATGATTTCAGGATTCTTAAGGAATTGAGAAATGGATTGGAAAATCCTGAGCTCCTAAAATGGCCTGTCAAGGGGAATGACCCTTGTGGCCCTCCTGCATGGCCTTATGTGTTCTGCTCTGGGGGGAGAGTGACACAAATTCAAGCCAAGGGTTTGGGTCTGAAAGGCACTTTGCCTCAGGACTTTAACCAGCTAGATAAGCTGCAGAATCTTGGGCTTCAGAAGAACAATTTGTATGGGAAATTGCCTAGTTTTAGTGGGTTGTCTAATTTGAAGTTTGCCTACTTAGATGGGAACGAATTCGATACTATCCCCGCGGATTTCTTCCATGGGCTTAGTAATGTTCGTGTTTTGGCTTTGGATAAGAACCCGTTTAACAAAACTGCAGGGTG
Organism: Ipomoea triloba; assembly: GCF_003576645.1. NCBI lineage: Eukaryota > Viridiplantae > Streptophyta > Magnoliopsida > Solanales > Convolvulaceae > Ipomoea > Ipomoea triloba. Next base: position 34,561,075 of record NC_044919.1, on the reverse strand, counting down.
GTCTATTCCCAGTGAGCTGCAGGAATCAACTCGGCTCACTAATTTTTCGTGCTCCTCTTGCAATATTGCTGGGCCATTGCCGGGTTTTTTTGGGAAGATGCCATCTCTCACTGCCTTGAAGCTGTCATATAACAGGATTGAAGGTGAGATACCAGACACTTTTCGTGATTCGCTGCTGCAGGTTCTGTGGTTGAATAATCAGGAAGGTGGTTCGATGACTGGTCCAATCGACGTAATAGGATCCATGGTTGGGCTTACATCAGTTTGGCTTCACGGGAATGCATTTACTGGGCAAATTCCTGATAACATTGAGGATTTGACTTCTTTGAAGGACCTCAACCTTAATGGAAATGAACTTGTTGGTCTGATTCCCAAAGGTTTGGCTGATCTTAATCTGCACTCACTGGATTTGAACAATAATCAGTTAATGGGCGCTATCCCAAAGTTTAAAGCTGCTGATGTCACCTATTCGTCAAATTCTTTCTGTCAATCGAGCCCTGGCGAACCTTGTGCTCCTGAAGTTGATGCGCTGTTGGAGTTTCTTAAAGATTTGAATTATCCACATCATCTGGCGAATGAATGGACTGGTAATGATCCGTGCAAAGGGCCATGGTTTGGTATCACTTGCACTCCAAGTGGGCATGTTTCCATTATTAACCTGCAGAAGCTTAATCTTAATGGTACTCTAAGCCCTTCACTTGCAGCCTTGGATTCGCTGATGGAAATTCACTTAGCAGGAAATAATTTACATGGTCGAGTGCCAACGGATTTAACAAAATTGAGGAATTTGAGATTGTTGGACATAAGTGGCAACAATTTTGATCAGCCATTACCAAAGTTTCGTAATGGGGTGAGGATTCTTACCAATGGTAATCCCGGTCTTGATGATAGTAAAGCCAAGTCGCCTCATCGTCCAACTATACACTCACCACCAACACCGAAAGGAAGCAATCCAGTACCAAGTCCAGGTAATCAGCCACCATCATTCAGTAGTCCACCTTCCCCAGGTTCCCGTTCTGATTTGGCCTCAAAGTCTCCAAGTTTGGCCCAGGATCGGAAGAAACGGCAAAGTTCTTTGAAGTCTGTCGTAATTATCACTGTGGCTATTAGTGCTACTTCTGCAATTCTGTTTCTTGGAATAGCTTTGTTTTGTTGCCTCAGGAAGAGAAAAAAGTCGAAGAAGATTTCTGGTGGAACCGTGGTCCATCCCAAAGGCCCATCCAACCAAGAGTTCAAGACTAAAACATCTGAAAATCCCAGTCTTGGTATACTGGGGAGTCATGCTGCAAGTGAAAATAGTGGCGGGTTGGAAGCTGCTCATATGGTGAAGGGTGGATACCTAATCATTCCAGTCGAGGTCCTTCGTGCAGTAACTAATAATTTTGCACCACAGAACGAAATTGGCCGTGGTGGTTTTGGAGTGGTTTACAAAGGAGTGCTGCAAGATAGTACTCCACTAGCAGTGAAGAGAATGGAAGCCGGGATGATCAATAACAAAGTGTTAGATGAATTTCACGCCGAAATCACAGTTCTTTCAAAAGTCCGGCATCGCCACCTGGTATCACTTTTGGGCTACTCTGTTGAGGGAAATGAGAAACTTTTGGTGTATGAATATATGCCTCAGGGAGCTTTAAGTAGGCACCTTTTCATGTGGAAGAAACTGAACCTAGACCCTCTATCGTGGACACAGAGGTTGAGCATTGCATTAGACGTTGCTAGAGGAATGGAGTATCTTCACAGTCTTGCACACCAGAGCTTTATACACCGAGATCTCAAATCTTCCAATATTCTATTGGGCGATGATTTTCGAGCTAAAGTTTCAGATTTTGGCTTAGTCAAACTTGCTCCTGACAGAGAGATGTCTGTTGCAACTCGGCTTGCAGGGACATTTGGATACCTTGCTCCTGAATATGCAGGTAACAAATTATAATCTTTTACCAGTTCATGTTAGGCTATGTCTTTTTTACCATTAATTACCACTATTCTCCCCAGCTCTTTTTCTCAACACACTATAGCAGGTTGCATCTTCTGGTTTTAGACATGCAAGTTTTAGAACGAAATATATTATACAAGGAGGCATATATTAGTATCGTTGTAAATGTCACTATAAAGGAACCTGCACGGGTAGCTCGGTTGGTTCCTGGGTGGTAGATTGTGGGCAAAGACGCAGGATTAAGCCCTGCCCGTGTGGGAGTTACATCCAATGTGATGGGCTCCTTGTGGGCACCAAACACTGGTCCTCCCACCTAATGGGCTGTTGGGTCACCGTGATTTACTATCTCCACAAATTCTGTCAGGCCAGGGTGTGGGGCCCTTGGAGCGAGGGAAGGGCTAGATAATGTACAAGGAAAATAAGCATATTAAGAACCAAACAGATTAATGATGCTACCATTATATTCTTCAGTTACCAACTTTGGCTGATATATATGATGTACAAAAAGAGATGTGCTGTTCATTAATGCATTCCATATAGTGTGTGGATTCTTTAATTTTACTTCGTACTTATTATGTCTCTCTCTAAGCACACTCAAAGCATTATCTACAGCTTCTCCTTTTCAGCCAAGCATTTGAAATTGCATAGTACAACTTTTTTTTTTTTTTGGAAACATATCCTACATAGGTCACTATTTGATGAGCACAATTTAGCGTTAAGAAACTTCTGTTTCTGAATTTCTTGAAACATAGCGTACAAAGGTGCATATAAAGCTGTTTGCCTTAATCTACGTATTATTTTCAGTGACGGGGAAAGTTACAACAAAAGTTGATGTCTTCAGCTTCGGGGTGGTGTTGATGGAACTTTTGACTGGATTAACAGCACTCGATGAACACCGTTCTGAGGAAAGCCGGGTTTTATTCGAGTGGTTTTGGGCGATGAAATTCAACAAAGAGAATATCATTGCCACTATTGACCCATCCATGAATGCAAAAGAAGATATCTATGATAGTATTTGCACTGTGAGTGAATTAGCCAGGCATTGCACTGCAAGGGATCCTAATCACCGCCCCGATATGGGACACGTTGTAAACGTGCTATCCCAGCTGGTTCACAAGTGGAAACCCGTAGAAGAAGAAGAGCAACAACAAACACAGGTGTTGGCCGATATTGATTACACCGTACCTCTTCCACAAATGCTGATGGCTTGGCAAAACGAAAAAACTGGAGATTTTAGTGGCATCAGTCAAGACAGCAAAGGAAGCACTCATTCAAAGGCTTCGGTATTGGCAAATGCATCTGTGGATCCTCGATAGCTGGGGAAAAGACGATTTTGAGCTACAAATTATATGCCCATCTGCCAAAAAACTGGAGATTTCAGTGGCATGCATCAGGCAAGACAGCATATTTGAAGCATTCTTCATTCTCCTCTGCAGATGCTCGAGAGCTCTGGGAAAAGACGATTTTGGGTACAGAATAAATGTCCATCTGTTTATTCGTGCTAGTATTTTGTGCATTTTTACTTGGTATCCCTAAAAGAGCAGATATAACAGGACCATAAAGTTACAGCAACCTGTTCTTGGAGCTACATACCAAATTGCTTTCTTGTGTAGATACATATATATAACATTTTACACAAGAGAACAGATGGTGGTACAAGTAACATACATGTATGATAGCTTTTTGAGTGTAATTAAGACAAGTTTTAGTGGCTATCTACATCACAAAATAACATGTAAAGCAATATGAGGAAGAATAAAATGGTAACTTCTGCTTTTATATCTACTTTTTTTTTTTGGGCAAGTGAACATTTAGTTGAATTCTTTTAATTATAAATATTAACTCAATGAAAAATATCCAAATGTAAACATTATAATTAGTATATTTAAAACAAACAATCTTTAAAAATCAACCTGAAATGCCAATTTCATTTGAAGTGTTAATTTAAGGTTAAAGTTACAAGTATGATGCACATTGTTGGGGATAATAGTATAATACCCCTTATGAGTTATGACCTATCAAGGATAGTTCACTCTCAGTGCCCAAATGATTTGCTGATAAAAGGATATAAGACAAAACAAAGGTGACTTGTACCTACCTCTCTTCATACACCCATGTTAAAATGTTGTTGAATGACCACTTCTGGAGGTAGTTTATGGGTAATTACACCCACTTAAAGTGGTGGGGAGTGAGTGGTTTAAGTTGCTTCTCAATTTTTATTTTTTATTTTTTATTTTTTATTTTGGATATATTAGATTTCCCGACTCAGTTCAATATTTTTTTTTTGTTGGCTTTGGATCTCCACTGGCCTCCTCATGTTTTCAAGACTTTCAGGGTGACCTTTGAACGATTGAGTTAAGCCGCGCAAGGCTGCTTCTCAATTTTTATCTATGCATGTGATGAAATTACGAGCTCAACTTTTTTGGTTGGGATCAAGCCCAATAAGTAAGGATGGTAGGCCCAGGTAGAGTGGTGCAAGCCAGCTGGATGATCAGTGCATGCAAGGAGCAACGAGAGCACCATAAACCACCACCGCTCCAGAGGGGGCGCCGTGGGGGGCGATCGCCGCCCAAGGCCACGGCGTGCCAATCTCGCCTCTCGCGTAAGGGTGGTGGTAGGGCGTGCCGCTGCCCTGGGTACCTGGGCGTGCATCATGCACAGTCGTGTCCTCCACGCCCTCTTCCTCGGGGTTTGACCGAAGACTCTGGGTACAGGGATGGCGGGGACTGTCGTGACGGGAAGACGTGAGACGCGTGTTTGGTGGGGAGTTGGCGCCATCTTGATACCGTACACGTGGAGAGCGCCAGGGAGCCCATCAACTGTATAAAAGTGGGGTATGGTCCAAGCAAATCATCCCTCAAATCACGATCCACTCCTTAGCTTAGTGGTAAAGTCTTCCTTCCTCCTATTGGTGTGCCTGAGTTCAGGTCTTAACTTCGTGGTAACATAGTTGGGTTAATATTCTTTATTTATTTATTAATCTTTGAATTCCTTATTTATTCTCTATTCTTCTATTATTTGTTTATTTATTATTTGGGTTGCCGTTTCTTGGGCCGGTACCCTTGAACTTTGTACACACTCTATTGGGCCTCACGCCCCTAGTTTAGAAAAAACAATAACTATACAAGTCTTTAGCATATTTCTTTAAAATGAACATAATCTTTTCTTTTTTTTTTTGAGAATATAATTTTTTTAAAAAAAAGAAAAAAAAAAAAGATAAGGTTCCCAAGTCAAAATGTCTCATTAGAACCAATAAAAACATGGTATAATTCTGAGGTTGCCTGGTAAGTAGTAGCATCAGTAGTATTTAATACACAACAAATACTGCATATAATGCCTATAGGACTGGTAGTTTCTGTTATGTTTAGATCAACTGAAAAGTGATACCTCTCCCATACCCACTGTCTCTGTCCACTTTTCTGAGATTTCATTTCTGCCATTTTCCAGCTGCATAGCATATTGCATGCATCAAAGATGCTTCCGACCTGACGCCACTTACTGCTCTCTACTTCTGTACTATTCTAGGAAACCAAATCTTCCAAATATTCTATTCTATTGCATCCTATCAAAATTAAAAAAAAGAATAAAAAAAATTGAACCCTCAAATTGGAGCTTTGTGATATCGTCATGGACGCACATGGTCAAAACCGACCCTAGATTTATCCAACCACTTGAACTAGATTCAGGAATATTTTTGACTTTTTTATAACAACTGTGTAGTTGAATGTTACATCCCTATCTTACACATGGATGAATGAATGATTGCGATTCCGGGACTTATATTATCCAACCACTTGAACTAGATTCAGGGATATTTTTGACTTTTTTTATAACAATGTGTAGTTGAACGTTACATCCCTATCTTACACATGGATGAATGAATGATTGCGATTCCGGGACTTATATATATTAGTTAAAAGGATCCACCTATCTAAGTCTAGAGAGGATCATTGCTTGTGAGAATTGAACTCGAGTTCTCTTGAAATTCTTCCCCACAAAAAAAAACTTATTTGTCACTTGAGCTACCCTATTGGGTTTAAAATTTGTGGTTCTATTACCAATAAAAAGGAGGATTTTGAGGTTAATGACGTCATTTTTAATGTTATTTAAACATATTTGTTGACAATGGACCAAAAATGATCATGCCATAAAAATGTTAGGACCAACAAGGATGTTTTGAAAAAAAAGAAGACTAAAACTTGAATGACACATATAAATATAGGACTACAAAAAAAGGACTTAACATTTAGAATTTAATAGACAAAAGGCCCTTGTATTTAACTTTATTTAAATGGTTTTGTTGACGGAAAACAAAAATGGTCGTGACACAATAATACTAGGACCAAAAGGAAATTTTTTTTAAAGGAAAAGACTAAAAGTGAACTATCACTTATAAATCTAGGATCCAAAATGGAATTGACTCTATCAAATTTATAGATTCTATTTATTAAAAATAAAATTGAACTTTGAGAATATTTTTAAAGGCATAAAAATTTAAATAAAGTCATGCCCACGATATCAACAAAAAAAAAAGTCCCCTCAAGTCCTCTAAAATATAATATTCTCACAAATATTTAGACCATGATATGCTACCATCCCCTCTACAACAATATTAATTTTTTTTTATGAATATGTTTTATGTTTTTTGATATACATAATTTTTTCCCCATAATTTTAAGTGATTTTGCATGGAAAAGGACAACACACCTAGGGGGAGGTGACATATATAAACTCAAAAATTGGAGGACCTGATTGAGAGATACAGTGGGTAACGAAAGTACGTACTTATATGGAATTGGAAAGACCAGCAGCGATGGCTGATTGATTTAGTGTCAATTTTTTCAGACATCCCATTACTGAAAGGTGGCTCCGCTGGCTAGCTGTTCAAACACCACACACAATTGTTCAAATACATTTGAATTTTGTGTGGTGTTTGATAATCAATAAATCATTTTACTTCAAGAAAAAAAGATACTTATAGAGTTAATATATTGGAGAATAAAGATTAATTCATTTGTGTGATTAAAAAAAAAAAAAAACCAACCCTCATAAGATTGATGTTTCTTAATTAATTCATAACATACTTTTGGACATGTTTAATGATGAGTTAAATTTTCCTACAAAACCTCCCATAAATTAAACTAGGATAAGACGAATAATTCAGCCATGATTGTGAGGATTATGCTCAAAGTGGCAGATCCCTTGTGTGCAATAACATTTAGTCATGTTTGCTAATAAGTCATTAAGCTACTGTGATTTGCATCATCCCAAATACTCGGTTAGACCAGTGTGGATTACTCTTTGGTTATGAATTAAACTTCTGGGGGAAGGATTACATAATTTGCACATATATTAAGGGAACGTTATATATTACAACTTAGAGTCAAGGAGCTAGGTAGCTACAACTACGTACATAACGCATGCATTCTTGTACATGCATGCATGCAAAGCAGCATAAAGCATACCAAAACAACACTAGTGATGAGTGGCTACCCAAAACCTAACTAGGCACAAAACCGATCATATCCTAAGTGGCGGATCATCGTCCAGACAGACAGAGTGGTCAGGCTAATTAAGGTTGATTCCTGGTGCGGGTGATGGGGCTACCGCCATGGTGGTGCAGAGGATCTGGACCCATAGGTGCCTCCCTCAACTCCCACTCCACCATCTTCTCCTTATCATCATTTCCACTACTCCCCCATTGTACCTTTCTGCTCTTTATTTCCCCTGCCACCATCTTCCCATCTGCATTATCATATCATCCCATGCAAAATATAAAAGTAAAGTAAGAGAATAAATACAAAAAATAAATAAATAAATAAATAAATAAATAAAAAAGATCGAGAGAGAGAGACCAAGGGATTGTGATTCCATTGCAAGGAGGAAGAAGCAAATGGCTGCCATGAAAGTTAAACTCAGAAGCTTCATTGTGTATGCCATCTCGATCAGTACAGTGGTGCGTATGAGAAAATTAAATTATATTATATTGTAGCTTGGCATGCAAAAGCAAGTGCATGAGCACCCAATTTATAGAGGTGGATTTCCATTATTTTAATTTAAATAAAAAAAAATGATGAGGGAAATAAAAATAATTGCATATATATTTATAGGGCGGCAGCAGCCCTTTCAGGGAGCTACGAAGATACGATGAAAGGCCTGACAGCCAGCTAGCTACCTCCATCTCTACATACATATAGGAATGGAAGATCCATCCGATACGCATTCATTAACCGATTCCAAATTTTAAATGCTCTAATCATTTACGAGTATCAAATTACATCTAATTTCTTTTTTCTTTTGTTAATTGAAGGTCAAGCTTTCTGGGATTATGCCATTTATGGAGGCGGATTGACCCTCTCCCATAGATTTGACGTTTAATAATTATTACTAGTTTGTCCAGATTAGATAAATTTATGATGGAGAGATTCGTTTCGTGTCCATATGACGCCATTAAGCTAACGGAAAGCTGCTCCCATTTCACTTCACTTCTCGCCACCATCACAATCACATCATCATGCAGACATGCAGTCCAGGCTGCAAGATCATCATATTGATCGAATTGAAGATCCTTTGCAGATTTGTAATGTGATAGTGGTCGACTTGATGGCTGGCTAGCTAGCTAATGCCAGGCCAGGGCTGCACTAATTAACGTTTTCTACTTTGCTTTCTCCCCTTTCCAAAAAATTCTACGCTACAATGTGCTCTGCATATATATGTACTCACTACTCAGTACTCTATTTTTAAAAGTTTATAAGGAGGATTTTATGTTTATTTTGACTTCATTCCAAATATGGAAACATCCTTAGGTCCATAACTTGGCTAACACTCTTTTTCAATCTATCTTTTACTTCCAAATCCTTAAGATGTGTCAAACTTCGGTTAAAATTGAACTAACTCATTGAATCAAACAAGTTTAGTTAATTCATCAATAATCCAACTTTTTCAATTCAATAAATGGTTTTATATTTTTAAAAACTTTGGTTATTAGGGCATCCTCAATAGTGTGAGGTTTTAAGGCTCAAACCTGCCCCCTCCAACATGAGGTGCAACCAAATGCCACTATCGGATGCCACTAAACCACAAAGTCATTGGCGTGATTGAGAGGATTTGGTTGGTGAGAAATGAGAGTTTATTATAGAGAATTGAGATTAATAGATTATTCAAAGCTCAAACATATCAAGAAGATAAGTAAATTATATTGTAAATCAGGGTCATCTATTACTTTTATCTCTTGTTTTTTTTTTTTTTAAAGAAAATTAAAATGAAAGTAAATCCATTTTTAAAAGTAGAATGGAATTATATGAATGCAAAATGAATAATGGTTAAGTGCAAATATAATTACATGATAGTTTTGTTTACATATTTTTGAAATTGTGTGGATATTAATTATATGAACGATTGTTATCTATTGGATCTATTTCCATTTCTAATTCAATGTTCTCAGCTGATACTATGAAGGTAACATGTAAAATTCAAATTTTATACTTCTTTTATTTTGTCTTAACATGACAGATTCATTTATTTTGTTACCACTTATACACGAAGTTGAAGGCTTTGATTGAAGACAGGGAGGCTACAAAAATACAATGTGGATCAATAATTAAGCCCCAACAGCTTCCTAGTTTCACCAACATATAAATCCTTGCACTTTATCAACCCCGGAAGAACTCCAATGGCTGTTCCAAATGCCATTTCAGTCACAGCTTCTTCCCGTCCCAGCGAAACAGTCACCGTTGGGGATGATCGACGATTATATGCTGCCAGTTTTCCATCCCTTTGCCCACTACTCATCATCATCTCCAAGTTTTTCGCTGCAATCAGAGCGTGTTTTAGAGCCGACGACCCTTGCTTAATCTCCTGTTTACACAACATGGAAACAGTTAAGATCAAACGCTTAATTACCACTACGCCAAAAGCTATAGCTCACAGTGAACGTGCAACTTTATTTCTTTATATACTGCCACCACATTTTCGAGAGACAGGGTGCTGGACTTGATCCTGTCCTGGCCTCGGTCCAACAGAAACTTCAGTTCATAATCTAGGAAATTTCATCAAAACCAGCATTGGATTTCTCACCTTAACATCTGTGATGTCTCCAATGGCAAAGATGTTCCCATGACCCTTCACTCTGAGCCCCTCATCAACCTTCAATCTTCCTAGATTATCCATGCTGTCTCTCAACATTGTCTCCTTCAACCAAGCTGAGCCTGCTGGTTTTCCAGTGCACAAGAACACACAATCTGCTTGGATAATTTCACCGCGAGAACTAACATATGTTTTGCTTCCATCCGAGATGCTGTTTGGATCAACCGATTGCCTCAGCTTAACTTCAACGTTCTTCGATCTCAGCCAACCTAGAGCCTTGCTTGCAGCATTTCTCCCAATGAACTTCAATAACCTGGATCCATCATGCACCAGAGTGACCTTCTTTGCAGGAAATTCAATGGCGATTTCTGCAGCTAGTTCTACTCCGGTTGGCCCTCCCCCGATGATCAAAATGGAACCCGCAGCCCTTATCTTTTCATATTCTAGCATAGTTGCACCAGAGAGATGTATAAACAATTAAACATCACTTACTAAATTCCGTTCCAGAATTATATATAATCAACTGTTACATATAACATACCAGCTTGATACTCTGCTAATCTTTGAGTTCGAGTTCTGGGAATTGGATTATCATGGCCAGTAGCAATAACCAGATAATCAAAAGCAACCGAACGGCCATCCTCAGTCAGGACTTCAGACCTGGTGACATTAATGGCTTTAGAAACAACGAGGCAGCCGTGGGGGAGATAGTCTTTGTGGTGGATTACTGATCTCTCAGAAATCGCAGGCTCTATCATTCCTCTCGAGCTTGCGAATGGTATCTCGAAATAATCCTTCCTGTTTACAGAATGGAATCAAAACATTTATGGAAGAAATTAAACCTTACAAGTGGGAAGAGAACAAGGGAGCTTACAGGTCAATAAGTGTGACATCTGCCCGCAATTGCAGAGACTTGGCGACGAGGGAGCCACTCACTCCTCCGCCTATCACCACCACTCTCCTCCCCGCAACTCCTCCCTGTCGTGGTGGATTCCCAATCCCCGATTCTTCCTTCAACTCCATGTTATGTCCCTTTAGGACATTCTCAAATCAGGATTTATACACTAGAATAGCTTAGAATGACTTAACCATTAAGGTAAACCACAGTATTAGAATTCCAGGTCTAGATGGAAATAGTTTTGGTGAAGCCACATTTGACCATTCATCTAAAACAAATCAAAGTTGCATAGACTAAGAAACCAAAGAAGGGATTAATGGCAATCAATGGGGGAAAATGTATTAAATTCATATATTACAGCTCATACATTGCGTGTTATACACAATAAATGAACATTGGTCCACTAACACATAAAATAAGCAATACAAAGGCAAAACTCCAGCAGAAATTGACTTTGTACTTCTTCATTCATCCTAGGAATGAAGAGCACGAGGGTCAAGGCCTATTTTCTTCCGGGTTTTGCTTACAAATAAATCTTTGGATTTGATCAATCCAGGAATGAGCCCGATGACTGTTGTGTAGGGAAATTGAGCCACTGCATCGTGCCTCCCCAGCGAAACAATGGCCACGGGCGAATGAGGCTTGTAGGCTGCAAGCTTCCTTTCGTTTCCTCCATTCATTAATAACTTCAAGTTATTTGCAGCAATTTTAGCGTGTTTCTGAGCAAAATACCCTTGCTTTATTTCCTGTGATAAGGTTTTGGAACATGTTAATTGAAAATTAAGGTTTATGATGAAAACCAATTAAACTTAACTTAATGAAGCAGGAATTGCATCAATTCGTCTCTTACCTTAATATCAGTGATGTCTCCAATGGCAAAGATGTTTTTGTGCCCCTTGACCCTAAGATTCTCATCAACCTTCAACCTTCCGAGATTATCCATGCTATCTTTCATCAGAGTTCCCTTTAACCAATCTGATCCCATCGGTTTTCCCATACACTGAAAGATGCAATCTGCTTTGATAGTTTCTCCAGATGAAGTAATATAAGTATCCCTTCGACCCGAGTTAACGCTCACTTCAACCGATTGCATCAACTTCACCTCAACATTCTTCGATCTCAACCAGTCTAAAGTCTTGTCAGCAGCTTTCGGTCCAATAAACTCGAGTAATCTGGGACCTCTATGCACCAAAGTCACCTTTTTATCAGGAAAATCAACGGCGATTTCTGCAGCTAGCTCAACCCCAGTAGGGCCACCACCAACAATCAAAATGGAATTGGCATCTTTTATCTTCTCATTTTCTGTAACCATAAGGATATTTGAAAGTGAACCCGAAGAGTCTACTTATCTACAATGATATTTTCAAATAGGATTTCCAAGTTAATCGCGATTCATACCTGCTTGATACTCTGCTAGTCTCTCCTTTCTAGTTTTTGGAGCAGAATCAATGTGGCCAGTGGCAAGAACTAGATAATCGTAGCATAACGAACGACCCTCTTCAGTCAAGACTTCAGAGTTGGTGATGTTAACAGCTTTAGACACAACCAGACGACCATTGGTGAGGTAGTCTTTGTGGTGGATTAGAGTTCTCTCTACAAATGAAGGCTCCATCATTCCTCTTAAGCTAGCATATGGTATCTCAAAATATTCCTTCCTATTTTCAAATGTCTACTTTCTCAGCCAATTTGATGGAAATAAAAATAATAGTAAGGGAAGAAAAAGACTCAGCCAAAATAAGTTAATTTGATAAGACTTGTATGATTTACAAATAATGAATGTAAGATACCAGACAACATTGATCAGAATCAGTTGAAAGTGCAGTAATGTTGCTATTAAGTTCTGAACTTCTAATTGTCAACATTTTGAACCAATCAAAAATCCAATCTTTCATAATCTCAACATAAATGCCTAATTGGAGGCAACTCAACTAACTTGGTCAGACTATTAACTTGGTAACTACAAGATTATAAGTTCGAATCCCAACAGGAGCGGCCTATTAGCTTTCTTGAGTTTGAACAAGTCAGCTACGAGCAGCCTATGCTGGTTTGCTGACTAGGGTCACAAGGCAGAATTTACTCTCTTGCAGGTTTCCCAACCCTTGTAACCTAACATAAATGCCTAATTGATGAGCCCTAGAATCAACATATGACCTTTAACTATGAATCCATTGTAGAAAACATGTAATAGGAAGGTAGTTGAAGAAAGCAGTCAAGCAGACATACATAAAAGAGCTCTGAAATGCTTAGAATTGGAGGTAACTTACGGATCAATGAGGGTGAGATCTCCATGGAACTGAAGAGACTTGGCAATGAAGGAGCCGGCTACTCCTCCGCCTATCACCACCACCCTCTTTCCCCATCCTCCTCCCAACTCCGGTGGCCTTTCCATCTCCAAAATTCTATCTTTCTGACATGTATGGTTTATACATATAAATATATGTAAAGACAGGGAGAATTGAAGGCAGTGAGGGACAAATGCAGGTTCCTTACGTACGTGTAAATTGCATTGCAGTTATGACTAATGGGGCGGAGATGGGGATGGAACAAGTGAACAACGCTTGACTAAGTCCCTATACTGAATTCACAGCGTATTAGTATTTGGAATATTCTTACAGCGTGTAACAAGGTCTAAGGAGTGAGAAAAGGACTTTTGAAGTAACACAAACAAGTTAGTCATACAGTTGACTGAGTAACCACAAGATTTTAAGTTTGATTCTCGGTAGAAATTGTTTATTGACATTTTTTGTTTGAGTCAATCAGATATGAACAATACAACTCTACTATGTATCATACTCTATTCAGATTCTATCTTTTTATATTTTCATCTAACCTTAGCTTTAAATTACGTTTTAACAATTTTTTTTAAACAATCAGATCCCCAAACTATTGTTCACCATTGTCAAAAGTTCACCGTAAAGTTCTTAAAATCTTTAGCTCGAAACAATACTTAGCTTGTAATTATATGTTAAGAATACATATATTGTACATCATACTATTATATTATATTTTAATTAATTTAATACTCGTTTATACATGATGATTACAATAGTTAATTATAAACTTATGTATATAATTTATTGCATGTTGGCTTATGATTGGTTATGTATATTGCTTTTACAGTTTTACTATTAAAACGCGGAAATGGAAGGAAGTAGAATAGCTTTGAATGATTAAGCTAAATAAGGTCAACGATACACAATAATTGATTGCTCTCTTTTATTTATTTTATTTTATTTTACTTTTTACAATAAAATTATTGGTTGACTATTGATCCGACATGGTCTAAATGTAATTAACCAGGTCTAATGTATTAGGCCTTATCATCTTAGTACGGGTGGTGTTTGAAAATTGAAATATGAGAGTTATTTGGATGATTTAATTAGTTTTAATTTCTTCCACTGCCTTGCGTTAATTAATATTAGTTTTAAAACTTCGTAATTACCCAACATTAGTCGTGTCTTTTCGTCATCCAAAAAAAAATTTCTTGATATATTATTGAAGTTTATATGTTAAAATTATTAATTTTGATGTGTAGTGAAATATAGGGTACTATAACATTTGGCGTGCAATCAAGTAAAAATAAACACTAAATTAAAGTAGTTCAAAGACACTCTCTTACTCCATGAACAAATTTACAATTGAAGTTGATGGAAATATTGGGAACAATCCAAGAATGAGGACTCGGGACCCAAGATAGGCGACCTAGCCCAAGAAGGCAATTCAGACCAAAATAGGCCACCCGAATCAAGAAGGTGATCTGTACCAAAATAGGCAGTTCAGACCAAAATAGGCCACCCGAATCAAGAAGGTGATCTGTACCAAAATAGGCAGTCCAGACCAAGAAGGCGACCCGATGTCGGCCTCTAGAGCCAACTTGGGGCAGCTGGCCATTTCCATCCAGCATCCTGCTTTCGAGTTCGAGATGATGGGCTTTGATTAATTAAGTCGTATGGCCGATCCGTGAGTCTTGACCCATTCTTGCGGCTCACTGCATATTTAAGGGATTTGTTGGGTCTCATCATTGTATAAATATTATTATGTCTTATCTTAGACAATCATGTCTTATTCTCCTACAAACATTACTTAAAATATTTCAGCATTAATCCACCAAATATTATCACTAACATTTTTCTTTTACTATTTTACCTTTTATTCTATTGCAAATTTATTGATTCATACATACCTAAACCAAATTGTTATGAAAGTGAAATGGTAGCTCTATGAGTTAATTCTTTAATGTTGCTTGAATCACCTCGATTAATATACTATATACAAAAGTATATTCAAAATATTGCACTATGATCAAATCTACGGGAATGAATATTTTGATAGACTTTTCCATCCTTTTCAATACCTACACTCCTTTCCAAACGATGAAGACCAAATAATATTATATTCTCTAAGATCTTCTTCTAGCAAGGATAAGAAAATTGAAAGATCTTCTCTTATACTAGTTGAAAGTTGAAAGAAATTGATAACCCAACAAGTACAAACTATGGCGGAATTGATACACTACACCTACTCTTCATACTATTCTATTCGATCATTAATATGGTAAATATTTGTGTTTAATTTAAAATTAATGAATGTAACAATGATAATCATATGTTGATTGTAAATTAGTTAGGATCATAAACCAATACGTTAAATCATTATACTATAGATAATGGTTCACATTGTAAGATGGACCACTGACATAAGAGCATCTATACCAATGATTTTTTAGGGGGTTTTTGGAATAGTAACATGTGATGTGGAGGAAAGAGAAGAGATTTGATTCATCTACAAAGTTGGGTTCTTGGAACAGTAATGGATTGACACCAAAGCCAAGGAAAAATAAATGATGTGCGCGTTTCGCGCATAGCAGGCGCCCAGTGGGTGCGTGCACTGCACGCGTGTCAGGCGCGCCTTATATATACTTTTTATTTATTTTTTAAAATCATATTTGTTTTTTTTTCATCTCCTCCCATTTTCTCTTTCCTAATCACATTTACAAAAACTCCTCAAAAACTGGAAAAAAAAAAAAAAAAAAAACCTCCATTGTTAAGGATGCTCTAAGATACATTTTTAATATAATAAATATTCATTTTTTGAAGTATTAAGTACGGAAGATCCGATATTTGGTATACTATAAATAATGAACCATTAATACATAAATAATGTACTTTCAATATATTAAAAATGAACATTGATAAATGGTTCAAAAATAATGTCCAATCTATGGGCAAATTATTATGTGGATCATGGTCCACACAGTGTTGCGTGGACCATTAAAAAAATATATTTTTAATATACAAAAAATATACTTTCAGTTTTAGTACTCACATAATATTTCGTATATATACACAAATAATGTATGTACTTTTTATTTATTCATGATCTCATGGTCCACACAATAATTATCCCTAATCCGCGTATGTAGGCCATGAGTAGATGGAGCTTAATTAGCAATCCTTATTTATTGCAAAGGCCCACAATTCATTCTTCCCCTATAGGCTTTAGGCTTTAGCTCACCTGTGGCCCGTATCATTCACAGCTTTGAAGCAACGTACACCATTGGAGACTTGCATGTACTGTACATTAAGCAATTACCCACTCCTTAGTCCTTACCAACAATGTTGATGTTTGGGTGATCAAACTATTTTAACATTCAAGTTTTACTGCTCACCATTTATGCCAAGTTATTATTCATATGTTATTGGACCTAATATGATAAGATTAGATATAAAAAGTCATTTAAACATTTACTCATAAGATTAATCAATTTTCAGTTATTTAGTCTCCTGAATATCTCAGCTCCTGACTGCGATCATTAAAAGACAAAATATACAGTAATTACTGATTTGATGCATTTCTACTACTTTGGACCGTAAAGATCATCAACCAATTTCTTTTTAATAATCCAAATACACATATATTATCAACCCTAACTCAATCTTATCCTTCTTCTTAATAAAATATAAATAAAATTTTGAATTACATTACAATCAACTATAGAGTATGAGATTTATACCATTAAATTAAACCTTGGACACCTTGGTAAAAAGGTAATACAAACGTAAGAAAAGGGAACATAGAAGATGGATAATTGCTTTGAATTAAAGAAAAGGAAATGTGATGGTCGACATGATTTTGCAACTAACCTATCTAGCTTTAATTTGCTCTTTAGTCAACCATGCCTCCAAACACCCACTACTTTACTCCTTCCATAATTAAAACGCCATTTAATTTTGACTGCCCCTAGGCATGCAGACATCATATCGTTTCCCAATCCCACAATGAATGGATAAACAAGATTAAATCTTTTTTTTTTCCCAAATTATAATAATGGCGGATATATGTGTGTGTGTAATTATTAAATATAATAAAAAATCAATTAATAATTTTTGAGAAAAAAATCATAAATATAAATTAATAAATAAAACGAGAGACACACTCGGAAAGAACCGAGATTTATTTTAGCTAAAGCATGAACTAGTTGATTAGTAGTTTTATTAAAAGAATAATAATTGGTATAGTTAGGAAAAGATAAATAACTAGTATAGTTAGGAAAAGAGGTTAATACAATCTTGCTACATAAATTTGAGATAATTCTTGTCTTTGGGTCTTTAAAAATCGATCACTGTAGAATAATTGAGGTTAATCAATCGGTTATAGTATCTGCTCATTTATATTTTAACTCTGCGGAAGCTCGATCTCATAACCCCCCATATAAGAGAGTCACTACATGTCATCTGAGTATAAAGTGTTTGGATATTTATTAACTATTCAATTCTAATTTAATCCAATTGTTTTATATTGTGACTACTAACTCAATTTACACCAACACTCGAATTCAAATTCATTTGTCTACGATAAATCACTAATACGACCTTTCACTAGGTTTAAGATGTTAATATCGCCCTACTAATATGGAAGACGAAGAAAACATTAATTTTTTTAAGACGTGATGAATCATGAATGAGCTTAACATAAGGAGTTGTTGAGGGAGGAAATTAAGGCAGAAGAAAGAATTAGAAAACACGTGGCTGCATGTGATGATCGGCCACGATATCGCTTCACTGCACCCTGCCTACTTCGATCCTATGGATATTTTTTAAAGAAAAGATCACAGTAATCATTGTGAGAAGGTTCAGTATAGATATGGTACAATTCTCTATTGCCAGCTATCACTAACTTATCCTCTCTGCCCTTTCACCATATGTACAACCAAGGTTTAGGTGCGGGTATAATTTTTTGTGCGATTACAGATCTTAAACATTAAAATAGTGCATCTTAAATATACAAATCACGCACTTTAAACTAATAACGCAAATTACACACATAAATTTTTTAAATAGTGCATCATTAGTACACAAACTACGCACCTTAAACACACAAACAAAACACTTTAAGTACATGGATCATGTACCTTAAGCTAAGAACACAGACCAAACACCTAAAGTTTTTGAATGGTACACATTCAGTACACAAACTACGCACCTTAAACACACAAACAAAGCACTTTAAAAACACAAACCATGCACCTAAAGTTTTAAAATTGACACACCTTAAGCACATAAACCACACACCTAAAACAACCGCACTAGAAAAGGCCAACAACACAGAAACCCCTATATATATATATATATATATATATATATATATATATATATATATATATATATATATATATATATATATAAAAACCTTGTTAAGGTCCATAACATAAACCTTGTTATATTAATGATTTTACAAAAGATTTAATTTCTAAATTCTAATTGTGTTATATTAGTCATGCTTGTTTGTTCTATATTTTTTCAAACTTTTTCAGTCTATAGAATCAATTTGACCACTCATTTAAAATGATAACATATGTGATATTACACTCCATATTACTTGGCACATACATTGTTATTTAATTTGTAGAAAAGATTATTTTTTGAATGAATATAGTAAATGCGACAACTCAATTCAAACTCCTCATTATTCTCTAAAGATATGTTATTTGATTCACAAAATTTAAATTTAAATAATTATTTTAGAATTCGGATTAAAAGTGGTTGATGTTAAATTTTATTTACTGCTATCTGAGAAAAAGTGGTTTGTACTCTATATTTTGTACAAGTATTTATGGAAATAAAAATTAAAAAGCAAGTGATTTTGTCGGCGAAGAGCAACTATCCAGGGGTCAGCCTCCTACGTATTCAATATTCATCATATCATATAAAAATGCAATTTTTTAGGACTTGATTTGATTAGTTGACTCAAATTTAGGCGCAGTGTTGAAGAAAGCTTGAGCAGTTGAGGAGTGAGGAGTGTGAGAAGGGTTAAACAAGAAAATTAAAGCAAGAAAACGCCAAAAAGGCCTTCAAAACCCGCCCACTCCCGGCAAAAGCACCCTGCGTTTCCTTTTCCCACAAACAGACGAATACATATGTATTTGTGTTTGTCGGTATTCTTCGACTTTGATCTGCGAATGGGTCGCGGAAACCGCAGGAGATGCAAACATTAGATTGATTCCCTCCCTTCATGGGAATGCATATGATATGATGGCGTTTAGTTGAGCCATTTCCTTTACTGTGTCTTTTTAAATTTCAGTTTTTTAAAGTATCTTATTGTGTTTTTGTACTTGAGTGTGTAAATTAAAGATAGAGTATTGGGCAAATGGGAATAGCAACGGAGTCGAGAATGGATCAGTATGATATTATGGAACAGATTGGCAGGGGGGCATTTGGTGCTGCAATTCTCGTTCATCACAGACAAGAGAAAAAGAAGTATCAATCACTCTCTTTCCTCTCTTTTACTTCTAAAGTTTGTAAATTTAGGCATTTTAAAGTTTTCCAAGATCAATTCTTTCTCTTTTGTGTCTGTTAGGTATGTGCTAAAGAAGATTCGGTTAGCACGACAAACAGAGCGCTGCAGAAGAGCTGCTTATCAAGAGGTGCTGCATTTTAACATTGATTTTTTTTTTGGGGGTTCTTCATTAATTTGATTGGTTATATACAGCCACTAATAAAATTACTTATTTGGAGAAGTTAGTAGAAAGGGTGATGTTAATTATGTGTAAATGCATTTGATATTGATCCTTTTGTGTCTTGTCTCTGCTGGAAATGATTGATTGCATAATACCCAGATATTGGAAATTTTTACAGAGATCTCACTGAAATTTCAATGTGTAGATGGCTTTAATTGCCCGAGTTCAACACCCTTATATAGTCGAATTCAAAGAAGCATGGGTGGAGAAGGTGAGAGGCATTATTTGACAGTAAATTAGTTATAGACTTATAGAAGCGTTTCATCTCAAGTCGACTTTGTTTGCTATCTTCCCAAATGGAACTGCAGGGTTGCTATGTTTGCATTGTTATTGGCTACTGTGAAGGCGGCGATATGTAAGTTTATTAAGAAATATGAGGTTCATAAGAACATTGGGTTTTGTTTAGAATTACTTGTTTCTGAGTTTTAAGTGCTCTTATAGGGCTGAATTGATGAAGAAGGCAAATGGATTATACTTTCCCGAAGAGGTGTGTGTATGAACTTCTATTAACGTTATCTCAAACTAGCAATTCTGAATGTAGTATGATAGACACAGCAACATGTGGAAAAAGATTAAGCTATTCATAGGATATGACATTTCTTTTACCTATGAAAAGGAAGAATGTTTCTCAAATGATTTGATTTCCCCTATTTTTGTCATCACAAGCAACCGTTAATCCTTATATCTTCATCTACTTTCTCGGGATTGTTTGACTGTTGAAAATAATATTTTCGATGCAGAAACTTTTGAAGTGGTTCACTCAATTACTGTTGGCAGTTGAATATCTGCATTCAAGTTTTGTTCTGCACCGTGATCTGAAAGTATGCATTTTAATTTTTTTTTAAAAACTATGTTTGGGTTTAGTTTGCTCTATTGTGTATTGAGTTACGATGCTATTCTGTGGCAGTGCTCTAACATCTTTCTGACAAAGGATCAAGATGTTCGGCTAGGTAAGTTTGGTACTTTTGTTGAATTTCATATCTTCTAAAAGCGATAAGAATGTACCCTTTAGATGATATGTTCATTGTGCAGGTGATTTTGGACTTGCTAAAACATTGAAGGAAGATGACTTGACTTCTTCAGTATGTGTTAATACAGATACTTTTTTGCTATCAATTTCTAACGTATGGATGGAAGAAAATGCCAAAGGGTTTAATTATAGCCTATAGGGACCTTTTCCTTCATTCTTTTTTTTTTTTTTTTTTTTTTTTTTTTTTTTTTAATAATTTAATCTTTTCTGAACTATGAGTAAAACCTAAATACGAAGTTAGGTCATACACCAGACTTGAGGTCTTGAGCCTAGACGAAAATCAGGAAATAGAAATGGAATGTGAGAATCTTTTAAATACTTGCACGGTAAGTCCTCTTCGGGAACTAACATTTTTGTTGTTTACGTCCTTAGGTTGTTGGAACTCCCAATTACATGTGCCCTGAACTTCTTTCAGATATTCCTTATGGTTTCAAATCGGATATTTGGTCTCTAGGTAAGCATTTTCAAATTAATCTAGGCCAACTATGATGATTTGTGAAACTGAAGTGAAGTGTTAGTAACCATCATTCTGGACCTTCTTTCCAGGATTAACAAGCCATTCTAGTGTCTTTTGATATTACTTTTTTTTTTTTTTAATAAACTTTTCCCAAATCTTTTTGTTCATGACTAGGATGCTGTATGTATGAAATGGCTGCTCATCGGCCTGCCTTCAAAGCATTTGTAAGATTCTTTGAACTTGTTTATTTCTATAGCGTCGAGAGGGGTAATCATTCTGAATGTTGTCTTAGAAAACCTGTTCATTCTCAATTAATTGAATTGCAACTACACATTTGCTCATTTCCCAAACAAATGCAGTATTCGTGGTTTTTCCCTTCTATTCGTTAATTCAAGCTAATGGTGAAATTTCATAATGTCTCAGGACATGGCAGGATTAGTAAGCAAGATTAACCGATCAGCTATTGGCCCGCTTCCTCCATGTTATTCTCCATCCATGTAAGTACCGCTTTTCTTCCTATCTTATTTGTACAAAAACCTTGTAGATGCTGCACCATATATGGTTTCCTGCAAGGCTAATTTTGCAATATTCTTTATCAGGAAGACACTGATTAAGGGCATGCTAAGAAAGAATCCTGAGAATCGACCTACTGTAAGCCCTTTCGGTAGTAACTTATTGAAAATTGTTTTTTTCTGTTAGTTTCTAATCACTTGATCTCATCCATTTCAGGCATCTGAACTCCTGAAGCACCCCTATTTGCGGCCCTATGTTGATCAATATCGCCCATCCTGCAATCCTCCTGCAAGTTCCCCCGAGAAGCCTCTTTCCGTTGTTCATAACAATCGAAAGCCTATGGTTGAAAGCTGTAGCAGTACTAGTTCTTGCAGTGATAGAGATGGTTTTGCACCGAGTGAGAGAAACATTCAAGCCGTGGCTTTCAATTGTGACGATAAGCGCACAGAAACTGACTTGGCTTTTGCTGACGATGAATGCAATTCTGGGCAACCTAATTGCAGTAACAAACAACCCGGAATCAGTACTTGCACAAAAATCGAGAATTACGAGCCAAAAATTATCTTGCATGAGGAACAGATGTGTAATTCAGATGGTAAGCAACCAATTACTGTAAATCATACAGAAATGGCGTTGAAAGAAGGAAGAACTAGAGAAAATAAGTATCTGATGAGAGAAAATCGAGCAAAGGCTGGTTTTGATTCCAGAAAGCGGAATCATGCAATGCATTCTCAAAAACATAAGGTAGTGATGCTTATTTCATTGGTTATAATTGGCATTTTTTTTTTCTGAAATTGCTAAATATGTGAGCATGCATTTGTTTTGCTACTTCTTTGCAGTTGCTTGCTTCCGATTCCTCTCCAAAAACTAAGCCTAGACACGAGAGAATCTCTTCCTCCTGGCCTGTAAAGCACGTTGCTGAAGACGGATTTCCTTCCAGGGCGAGACAAAGAACACCTAATTTAACTAGACGATCATCGATTCCTCCTGCAGTGTTGTGGCAGGCGGGAAGTGATGCTCCCGATAATGTGGACAATAATAAGAGGGTTCGGGATATGGATGACACTTTGAAGGAGCACCAACAACAAGGAGATGTTGCTCGTGAGAAATCAAATACAATTACCCTCCCATGTTCTGAAGCACTGGCTGCTTTTAACGATGATGCTTCAACTAGCAGGCCTCCGAGTAGTTCTATTCCTACATCTAGTGGCCACGATAAGCATATCGTAAAGGAATTTGTCTCTTCAACAAGAGGTGCCTCTCTCGTTCCCTTGAGTCAAAACAACGTGCTTCGATCAAACCACACTTCAGAAATGGACGGTGAAGATAACCTTACACTGAAAGAATTGTTATCCTCCCAAACAGACAATGCCCCCTTCACCCTCCCTCCTGTCTCAGATACCAAAAAGACTTCAAAGCTCGAGAATGGGACTATTTTGCAAAGTGTAGCTTTCGATAATCCATCTTCTGATGATGCCATAAACGCTATCCATCACGATAGTTACCAGGTTAGTACCGAGGAGCCAGTGATTGAAAACGTTGGGAAACTGGTAGGCATAGAAAGTGCTGAGATTGATATTCCAAAATCATCTAGTACTGCTGGTGAGTATGTCAAAACTAAGGAAATGGATTCAGGACACCTCAGCAGTCCCGCCTCCCCTGTCTTGGCTTTGGATTCTTCAGCAACAGCAAAACCCGACCCTCGAGTTGCAGAGGAAAGACCCGTGAAAGAGGCGTTAGATGTCAAGTCTTTCAGGCAGAGGGCAGAGGCGCTTGAAGGGCTATTAGAATTGTCAGCCGACTTACTGGAGCACAATCGATTAGAAGAACTTGCCGTCGTTCTGAAGCCTTTTGGAAAGGGCAAGGTTTCTCCAAGGGAGACCGCAATCTGGTTGGCCAAAAGTCTGAAAGGACTAATGCTTGAAGATTCAGCTCACAATTCATGATCATTATTCATATCATCATATGGTATATGCATTCATTGCTCAATATTTCAGCCTCTTTTTGTCTAATTTTTTTCCATTTTCAAGTTCCACTTGAATCATTGAAAGACAAATGTTACAGTTGACAATTTCTTAGTATAGTACATTGTACACATCAAGAATATAAACTGGGAACATTTTTTATCCCTCCAAATGCAGAATAAAATGTTTTTATATTACATTGTACCTTAATCTCAATATAGATGTTGTGGAAATTAAAGAAGCAAGCATCAAGCAAAAATTGAGTTTCCACCATTAATGTGGAGTATTAAAGCTGCTGTTTTCTTTATGACTTCTTTGAGAAAAAGGGGCAGGAAAAATGTTGCTGCTACGTGTGGGAAAGGCAAAGCCTTTTTTTGGGCATTGAAGGTTGAGGATTTAAAAGCTGATTCTTTCCCATTTCCTAAAGTATTCCAAACTTCCTTTTGTTCCAATAGTTATCGGCACACAGTGTGGATCATGGTCAAAAAACGACATCGTTTCGTGCAATTTTTTCACACGATTCGCTGCAATATACATTTTTATAACTAATAATATACATTATTCTAACACATAATATATATTATATTACTCTAGAAGTTTCATTATTCTAATGCATAATATACATTATTCTAACTTATAAAATTCAACAGCTTCGTTTTGGACCGTGGTCCACACAGTTGTGGGGACCGTAATTTGCCCTTTTGTTCATGTCCAGCTTCCCCATGTTATAGGCAAAATATCACGCATTTTGACATATCAAGTATGATACTCATTTACTTGGTAACCACAAGGTTATGTTTGACTCCAAGCAAGAGCGAGCTATTGGCCTTTCTAATTTGAGTCAATCAGATATAGACAGTCTAAATTGGCTTACCTCTTTGTGATCATTTGTGAATTAAGGTTACATTACAATATAATATTTATCTAATGCACATTCTCAGTAGTAACGGTATGTTTTTCTTGTCATAATAAAAGAATGGTACTCTCAATTCAAGATGCAATATCGTTTTAGAAATTGATAAGCGCACAATATAATATTACCATGTGAGATATACATAATACAAATAAAGTAAGATCTTCTCTTTATGTTAGATTGATTTCTTGTCTCCACTTTAATAGTATATTTGTGATATTGTCTTCCAGCATCTTGTTAGGGCTCTGGCTCTCTTCGGATTTAATGATTAAATGCGTGCAAACTCATTGTTTCCTTGTTATAAACAAAAGTTATATATGTCATATGATTATGATTGAAACCTTAAAAGAAAAACATTGAAAATAAAGCATGCATTATATATTTTGGTGTAGTTAGATGTGTGAGGTGGAGATGGTAGTGTTAGGTGAGGTGAAGGAAGTTGGAACAAATTAAAGTTAGTAGTGCATCTGCATGCAACTTTTAATTTGTCATCAATAAAACCACCACCCTATAATTTCATGCAACTAACATTCACCTTTCTACCCTTGCTAGCTAGCTTGATTATTTATCCCTTCCAAGCCAAGTTTCTATATTTGGGTTTATCGAGGCAAACCCCACTCCTCTTCCGAGTATGTGAGTAAACCCTCGCCCTGTGATCCTAGCCGGCAAAGGACCGCAAGGAGGTTAACCAGCCTAGGTTGCCCATAGCTGACCGGCTCAAACCCGGGTGGCAGACGGGCTCAAACCCGGCAAAGGACCGCAAGGAGGTTAACCAGCCAAGTTTCTATATTTGAAATAGAGTAATGATAGCTATCCTTCTAAAACTTTCCTCCCGATTTCTCCTCCTGATATGGCACAATTTAATTGGATTATTTAGCATTTATTAAAAATGCGTGGGGTTAGTCAATTCATGGCACCCAATAAATATAAAGAAAAAGCTATTTATCCCGACTAAGGGTGTCAACAATGGTTCTCCTTTATCTCCCTATTTTGTGGGCCTAACTTTTTTTACTTAACTGCATTTCAACAATTTTGTTGATAGAGATCCGAAAATAGTCATGTCATAATAATAGTAGGACCAAAATCAAATGTTCTAATAAAAAGGACTAAAAATAGACTATTACCTATGACAAAAAAGGAATTAACTCTTTCAATTATATATATTACTGGTGTTTTTTGTGCTAGGATTAAAGGTTTCTTAACTAGAAGGTTGGAGTATATTCTAGAATTGCCTTGAGGGCTTTCGCATGCCGCATATGCATATTCTTTCTTTTCAAATTAGAAATTCAAAGCGATTCGCAAACTTTAGTTTGCACCATATTTTAATTTTAATGCAAGTAAAAATAAAACGTTTAATACTTTTTAACTGATGTTCGATCTGACACATTAACATTATTTTACCCTCTCATTATTCCCTCATCATTCATCTCCCATGAAATTATAAATTTTTTTTATATAATTCTCTCTTTCCAACCAAATATCCTATTAGAGCGTAAAATTTAAGAGTATATTTATGTATATATTTATTTATTCCGTATTTATTTATTGTATAAAAGATTTCCTTGGCAGCACGCAGCAGGCAGCAGGACTTGTCCTAAAGAACTCTAATAACTGATGTCGTTTGCCTACCAATGCAAGCCTTTATGTCAATTGCCCCAATGAACCCATGCAAGCTAGCTCATATGTCTATGTAATTATTAACTCATTGCATGCATGCATGCATTTAATCTAAGGGTGTGTTTGGTTGGAACATAGAAATCAAAATCAGAACATGAATTCAATACTTGGTAATTGGAATGAGTTTTGATGAATGTATTTTGCATGTTCGGTAGTATGGTGAAATTGGAATAATTATCAATATTGATGTGTGGTTATGTATGACCATATAATTGAAATAAAGGTTTTAAAAATACAAAAATATAAAATCAAAGAAATTCATCTTAAGACTGACAATGAAGTGCGTATATATAGTAAGCAATGCAATGAGGAAGTCGATGAACCGAAGAAAGATATATAGATGAGTGAGGAGGCAACATTTCAAATCTTACACCTGCAGAGTAGCTAGCAAAGTAAAGTCTTTCAATTTATTTTAAATTTAACATAATGTAATATCTATATTAGTGATGGGTCGTGGTCGTTACTCATTCCAAGTCATTTCTGAGTGGTTGGAAAGATGAATTGAATGTGATCCGTGTTCTCAGTCTATTGGGGTAATAATTGTCTATTTCTTCGTCTCAGTCAATTTAGTACTATAACGTGAACTTGACGCTGGGGTGCAAGACTTTGCTGGTTCAGTCTACTACACCATCATGAGTCAAACCCCAAAACCAATGTTTTTAACCAATCTTAATAATATCATTAAACTTATTATTCCCATATAATATATACGTGTACTACATGCTTGCACTTCTTGATTATATCACTTCAACTGATCCTGAATTTAACTACCATTAAATCTTATTTAATCAAAGAGTTTTCACGACACTTATTCTTCATTCACAAGCTACCAAATTTAGATGGTGCATTTAAAAAGAAACTATTTTCATGACGAAACTATGCCCTTATCAAAATTCAAGCTAGCTTAGTTAAGAAGTATACACAAAATTTTCGTGATGAAATTAAAGCAATGATTGAACACCTATATACGGATCGGATTATTAGTTAGTCAACCTATTAAAGGATATGAAAAGACTCAAGTACACCCTTGAACTTTATATGAAAAATCAATTAGACTATTAAATTTTTAAATATTTCAATTAAGCACATCAATATGTCATTTTAGTTCATCATACTTCAAAAATCGATTAATGACATGTAATAGTATGTCATTAAGGTTCTGGCAATATTCCAACTAGCTCGAACGATAAAAATCGACGATCGACAATTGGTGAACTATTGCCGGTTGCCTTCGTGATTAAAGAAGGCCACTGACAATCACCTTACTTCTTCTCCAAAGGAGGCGATTGGTCACCCTTCTTCGTTTGAGGAAGAAGGTGACTGGTGGTTGCCTTCTTCGTCAATGAAAGAGGCTATCGGCAGTTGCCTTCTTTGGAGAAGAATGCGACTAGCAAGTGATCTAAGTCAGTACTAGAGGAGGCAATCATTGCCTTTAATGACAAAAGCACGTCAATTGCCAGTTGTCGATTTTTATTCTCGAAGCTAATATGAACATAGCCAGAACTCTAATGACTGATTATTACTGGTCAATAATTAATTTTTTCAATGCACTAAAATATAATGTTGATATAGGTAATTAAACCTTTGCCTATATAAGAAACCATTATATTCTCCCAACACGTAACGCAAGTAACCAACTAAGCACTCTCACCCTATTAACACCTATATTGGAAATTCCATTTTTCGATTCTTAGCCAAGAACTCAACTCCTCCTTCATGTCCGCCCACTACCCCTATGAGCGGCGGAAGTGTTACCGCCGCCTCTGCGCTATCCTCTCGTGGTTCATAATCCTCATCCTCATCACCATCTTCCTCATCTGGCTAATCCTCCGCCCCACCAAGCCCCACTTCATCCTCGAAGACGCCACCGTCTACACCTTCAACCTCACCACCACCTCCGCCACCCTCAACCTCCTCACCACCACCCTCCAGCTCTCCCTGGCCGCCCGAAACCCCAACAAACGCATCGGAATCTACTACGACCGCCTCGACGTCTACGCCACGTACCGCGGGCAGCAGATCACCCCTCCCACTTCCCTCCCCGCGTCCTACCAAGGCCACAAAGAAGTCACCGTTTGGTCGCCGTTCGTCAACGGGAACGCCGTCCCCGTGGCGGTATACTTGGGAATGGAGATTAGCCAAGACCAGAACGCCGGCAGGGTGTTGATCAATGTCAGAGTGGATGGACGGGTGAGATGGAAAGTTGGGACGTTCATCTCCGGGAGGTATCGTTTGAATGTAAACTGCCCGGCTTATTTGAGCTTCGGAGGAGGGGAATATAGTTCGAATAGTGTTTTGGTCGGGTCAACTGCTAAGTATCAATTGGTGCAACAATGTTACGTTGATGTTTAGTTTGACCATAAGTAGTTATTATTTTCTTTAGTTTCTAGTTATACGATTAGTCTCTTTGAGGTTTTCTATTGGGAAATTACAATGTCATATGTTGTCAAATTATAGCGTTAAATCAACACATTGTATGGTGTGAGCCTTAATACATTTTCTTTAAAATCGATTTGTTTTGTCCAAATAGTGATAGGAGTATTGAAGGATCTACTCTCCATGATACAATGGATTAATAACATAAATATTTGAGGAGCTCAAATATAAACATTCACGACAGATTAGAATAACAAGGTAAACACTTCAAAATTTTTAGAGAAGTGGTTGTATAATTTTTGAGAGACCATTCACTTTTGGTTCAATTGCATCATTTTGCATTGTTCAAGAATCCAATTGTATTTTTTTGAGTTCCATGACCTAATTGCATTTTCGTTTGTAGTTCAGTGGCTTATTTGATCCTTATTTCTATAAAATATATCCTCAACTAGGAGAATTCAAATTCACATTGACGCAATCCAAATTGAAAGTGGACTTTACACAAATTAATACTTCAAAATGGTCACTTAAAATGTTAATTTTTGCTAATTTTTTCAACCATTCCCGCCCTCACATGAACGAAAATTACTTGATGGGATTGGACAAACAACAAAATAGTGTTCAAAGGTTGATCCCATCATAGGATAAGTAGGTGTGACCATTTGAATCCTCCATTGTAAAGATATTTTTAGTTTACTAGTTGTCTAATAAAATGTGATGTCTTTAAACTATATGCCATTTGTGTAAACAATGATATATTTTACACATGAATCTCCAACCTTTATTCAATTCTCATGGTTGTGCCTTTTTTGGACATGGACCTAGCTATCACAATTTGTTTTGAGAATTTCCATGATATAGCTGCATCAGCTAACATGGACACATAACCACTTTTGGACTTAGAGTCCTAAATATCTAGCATCCAATTAGAACTGATATACCCTAGCTTCTAGTATATATAGTTGTATATCTTGTATAATGCGGTCCTAGCTAGGTCACGAGTAATCGAGTATACAAGAATCTCATCTCCTTCTAGTGGTCATCATTGGGATTACTATTATATTTACTAAGTTACAAACCACAAAGACAAGCTAGCAATATCCAATGCAACCTAGTATAATTCATTAGATACATCAAACTCTCAATAATCTTAGTATATTCTACTTGAAAAATACACTTTCCCTGATTTTTGGATAGATATCAGTTAGTATCTAAGGCATCCTAGCCAATTGATTGTCATTCTTGTTAAGTTTCTCAAGAATTTTATCAATATAATATAATGAGATTAGCTTAACACAATATCATTCGGTCTTCTAAGGATTCTAATCCTAAAAATGACTAAATCCGCTAAATGTACAAATTTAAGATATATATTTTTTATAAATTTAATAATTTGATTGTTACTACCAACGATAAATATATCGTAATATAAACCTAAAATGACATAATAATTTATCGTGTTATTAACATATACACACTTCTCACTTAGAAGCATTCTCCCATGTCCCCATGCCATGTCCTATATAAGCAGAAATTCTAAAGTCTTTAGCCTTGCGTAGAAGCATGCTCCCATAGTCCCATATTCTAAAAATATAAGGTTGATGCCCCATTCTACAAACTCACACACCAACACATTATATTCACTCCATTTACACACGCACATAACTTCCTTAATTGATACCTAGCCAACTTGACTTCTTCTTTTTCTTTTTCTTTTTTCTTTTTTTTTTTTTTCTGAAAAATTAAGAGAGATAAAATTAAAGTTTAAATTTATTATTGAAAAAGTATATAGCTTACTTCTTTAATTTGCATTAAACTATATATAAACACGTAACTCACTCAATTTAGTATACTGCTCCAAAATGTCTTTAAAAAAAAAAAAAACTATTTGCATGACCAAACTAAGCCCTTATCAAAATTCAAGATTGCTTAGTTGGGAAGTATACGTAAAATTTTCATGATGATTGAACACATGTATATAGGGAGTAGTATTAGTTAGCCATATCTCCTTTTTGTTTTTCCCAATTTTTAGTCCTTCCACAAACTATAATAAAATCTGGTTTTGACAAATCTTATCTCCCTTTAAATATTATCTACTGAATCAGTGAGTTAAATCAGAGACAGATAAATCTTTTTCTATATAAGTAAGGTAGGCACTCACACTATTAACATCTTGGGAACTCTTTCTTAGACAAGACTACAAGAGCTCCCATCCTCCCTCCGTCATGTCGGCCAAGGATTGTGCCCACCACCACCGTGAGCGGCGGAAGTTGTACCACCGCCTCTTCCTTATCCTCTCGTCCTCCATAATTCTCATCCTCTTCCTCGTCTTCCTCATCTGGCTCATCCTCCGCCCCACCAAGCCCCGCTTCATCCTCCAAGACGCCACCGTCTACAACTTCAACGCCGCCGCCGCCGCCGGCGGCGCCGCCACCGGACTCAACCTCCTGACCACCAACATTCAGGTAACCCTAGCCTCTCGAAACCCCAACGAACGCATCGGCATCTACTACGACCGCCTCGACGTCTACGCCACCTACCGGGGCCAGCAGATCACGCTCCCCACTCTCCTCCCGGTCTCCTACCAAGGCCACAAAGACGTCACCATTTGGTCGCCGTTCCTCAACGGCAACGCCGTCCCGGTGGCGCCCTACCTGGGGGTGGAGATCAGCCAGGACCAGAACGCCGGGAGGGTGTTGATCAACATCAGAGTGGATGGACGGATCAGATGGAAAGTTGGGACGTTCATCTCCGGGAGGTATCGTTTGGATGCAAACTGCCCTGCTTATTTGAGCTTCGGAGGAGAGAACTATAGTCCCAACAGTATTTTAGTTGGCTCAACTGCAAAGTATCAATTGGTGCAAAATTGTCACGTTGATGTTTGAGCAAGCTAAGGTTATTGTTTTCTTAATTTCAAATCCTCTCTTTGAGGTTCGTTTTTAATTAATTTCATTGGGAAATTACAACACCATATGTATGTTAATTAGTTGAAAAAAGTTTGATTTACGTTATTACTAGCTTTGGGCGAGACAAATCTCACCTAGTGGTGCATTTATTTGATGATTAGTTGTTGTCAAATTATCACGTAAATCAAAACACGATTTTTCTGTAAGAGATCAATAGATGTATAGTTGTATAGTAGGTATTAACTGTTTATGTTTTCATTATAAGAAAAAAATATAAAGACAACAGTTAAAAGTAATTGTTTTTGGTGGGGTCTTTAATTTAACAACACCTTTTGGTTTAAACCTAATGGTTTAAAACTGTTGTCCGTCTTTAACACATTTTTCAAACATCAGTCTAAAGACAACGATTAAACATATAAGACAACGGTTTGAAACGGTTGTCTTTTGACTAAAGTCTTTAACAACACCTTTTCAATAACATAATTTTTTCCCTTAAAAGATAACAATTTTTCACCGTTGTCTAAGTGCATTTTTCTTATAGTGATTTGCTAGAAAAATTACAACTTTAATTATTTTGAGATAGTTTTTAGTAGTGGAAAGTATATTCATTATATTTACCAACAATCTAGTAGAGGGAAGTGTACAAAGGAGGAAAAGGCTCAAGAATCCAAGAAAAGCAAAAGTATATTCAAAGATGGGTTCTTTTCTTGCTTTTGTGCTTGTGAAATTGGTAAGTTATATGATTCCATATATACTTGGAAGTATCATTATTAACTAATAATGTAACTTGTCATCTTAACCTACAAGCTATCCTATGTAATTATTATGAGATTGAGAGTTTGTGTAGAAGCAAAGAAAACAGTAGACCGACATGCTAATGATATGCTATGTGATTGTGATAAATCATTTAGTGGCTCCACCCTTGTTCCACTCGTCCACAATCTACCTAAAAATTACACCTTTTTCATGCAGGTTGCCATTACCTTTTTCCCGCTGTATTTGAATCTGTTAACTATGATCAACTTAAATCACAAAATGAGATTTATTCCATGCATATCCTTAAATAGTAATTGGGAGTATTTTCATAATTCAAAAAATAAAAAGTTATTTTAGATAAATTTCAATCAAAATAATTAAAAGGAGACGATTATATATATATGTCTTTAACTATTTTAGTATTATAAAAAAATACAAAACAAAACAAAACAAAATATGTAACTGACAATATATAGGAAATGAGCTATATTTAATTTATTTGTTAGCGTGTTGTCAATTTGCCTGGTAAATCAGTCTAGGTTGACGATAGTTATGTTTCTGGTTCAAATTAAACTACAAATGCCAACAGATTGTATAAAAGCGAGTGGATGGGAAATGACGAGGTTCCTCAGCTTTAGAATAACTTGGTTTACCTACTTTCTACCCACCATGTGGAGTCATGCACATATGGTGTCAATTGTATGAACAGTTGGAATGAATCTCAATGAAGCGAATATGGTAGGAATTAACTAAGTTGATTTTGTCGATAATAATTACTTGTGGGTTCGTATTTATCGTCTAAACAAATTTTTTTTTGAGGTTTAATGATAGATGGGTTTCTTTCTATACATAAATTTTTTAAAGCACTCATGATTCTTTACAAGTTAATATCTATTTTATACTTAATCTTTTTCAGCTCAAAGAATCAATGTTCTCACCACACCGAAATTCGATCTTATGATCATCCATGTAATGTGATGACACATCTATTATACATAAACTTTAAAATGGTTCTCCCCTAATCTAATTGACCAACAAGATTGCAACTAATAGCAAGTTGTGACAAACTGCGCATCTTTATTAATATTTTTGTTTAAATGTTTTGAACATTCAAATACAAATGCATTATGCATATAGCTAGAGTAGCAGTAATAATACAAATGACTAGAATCAGATTAGGGTACAAAATGAAGAACTATTTAGTCGACAACGACAATCGTTTGTGCGAACGAAATAAGTGTTGGGGCGTCAATCGGATTAGTTGAGATCAGTCTCTGTTCGATTCAAGGCGTGGCGCTATGACTTACTATGGAGGAATGTGGTTAAATAGTTAATGTTCATCTACTTATCACGGTTTAAGTATGACATGCCAACCATGAACTCTGTAGTTAAGTGTGTTTAACTTACTGTCATATAATAAGTGACTCACTAAGAAATAAGCATAGTGCAGCCCTGAGATCCATCAATTGGTATCAGAACCGAGGCCACGGATTTGAATCGATGACGATGCGAAAGTCAGTCTAGTCCCAAATGGGATGTGGACCTGGGTCGGGCCAAGTCCAATCCCATGATTGGGATTAGTGGGCGCAAAGGATCGAGTCAGGCACGTTGCGCAACAGCACAAATAGTCTTGACCTTCAACGTTCCTAATGTGGTAAATACATTGGTGTATGCAAGTAAGATTATATACATAGGTACACAATTTAGACTAGAGTTCACCTTGTAAGGTGGACCTTGGTCCATGGCATAATAACTAAGTTACATCAAATACCAATATTCCATCATTAATAAAAAAAAGTTCAATTTTTATTAATTCAATAAACCATTTGGGCTTTCCTCAAAAAATATTTGGGCTGCTTTCATTTAGAAATGGGTCAGTTCGGCTCCTTCGTGGGCCATTAATTCGATATGAAAGGCCCGGCCCAAAATTTGCGCGCGGAGGGTTCGAATCGGCAATTCGCGCCTTACAACGGCACCGTTGGGGCAGCGATATTTTGGCGCGTAGTGCTCTTCCCACAATCTCCACCTATCTCTAACGGACCAAACCCTATCACAAATAGCCTCCACCACCTACTTTTTAGTACAAACACTATACTTACAAAATAAAAATATTTAACGGTTAGTCTAAAATATAATCAATTGAATTGAATATAATTCTCTCAAGATCAGTTAAATGTATATGAAACGTTATTTTTCTTGTGTAGTTTATGAATTATCAAATAAATGTAAGATTTATTCCGTGCACATCATTGTGTAATTGTTACGTGTTTCTCTCGTCACTCAAAAAATATTAACAGTTAATTTTATATAAAATTATTTTAATTTCAAGCAATAAAACGTTAGTGGAGTCTATAATCCTAACCTATACTTTTATTAAACTTTAAAATATCAAAATTCCGTTATAAAATAATATCCATGTTTATAAAGAAAGGAAAAAGAAGTAAATTCAAAGCATGAATCAAAAGAATCATAGAAGTTTTGAGGTTGAGTAGTAATAAAATCATAGAACTTTGATTACAGCTAATCCTAATCAATAATGGAATGATTAGATGAAGATTGAAAAGGTATTTTGGAGTTTTGTCCAAATTTATAAGACAACACAGAGAAAGAAGTGCTTCCCTCCATATCTGTATCCGAACCAAATTCCTAACCTCAACCTCAACTCCACACCACTTTCCCTCGTTTTCTTCTCCTATCTCTCTCTCTCTCTCTTCCCGCTTTTTCTATTCCCCTCAACCCAGATCTCATCTTCTCCTCTCATTCAATTCCCCTCACCCAAAATCGTTTTTTTTTTTAAACCCTTTTCTTTAGATTTTTATGAATTTGTACTTCCCTCCATAAAGTTGAATTGGCAAAAAAGAAAAAGAAAATCAATAATCGAGAAGAAGAGCTCTTCTTGTTTTAAGAGAAGAGAATTATGCAGCAGCAACAAGCAATCAAGCGGCAGCAGCTGCCCTTCACGGCGGCGAAGCCGCCCTTTGGGGACTACCACCGATTCCCCGCTGACCCGCGAATGCTCCCGCCTCAAGTACCGGAGGGCATCGTTGTGAAAACTCCGGTGAGCCTTCGAGTTTTTTGCTGCCAAGATTGTTTTTTTTTTTTGCTTGGACTGTAGCGAGTGTTTAATTTAAGCTTAGGACTGAAAATATCTTTCCCCTTGTTTCAGTCTAACTCTGTATTTGTTTTTCTTGATTGAGACTTTGTGACAATGTGTGATCTTTCTAGTTGAATTGTTGCTAACATACTTTTCTTTTTTTGGTTAAACTGTAAGCGATCGTGTGATCCCTGTGCAGTGCTGACCACAAAGTTTGCACCTTTTTTTGGTTCATTCAGTGATGATTTACACAATTTATGTATATTCTTTTATTGGTGATTTGAGCCCACACTGATTTTGGTTTATGTAATTTGTTTTTGAAACCTAAGTGCCAGCGAACTGTATGTTTTCCATTAGTGTAAGAGATTCATAACTAGATCCAGGAAAGAGAGCAAAAAAATAGTATATATGTTGATATAATATTGAGATCATTCTACACTTGATGACATATTCTTCCATCAAAGTTGCTTTCAATGGCATTGCTGAGTAAGATGGAGTAATAGCTATTTTACTCTCCTAATCCTATTATTGTTCTTTCGGTTTGACCAGCCTTTGAAGCGGAAGAAGGAGACAGCCAAGTATAGTCTGGTTTCTGGTGAACTGAACCAAGGTTCTGGATATTCTGATGCCAATGGTCCCTTGCAAACACCGGTTTCAGGAAAAGCTCAGAAAGCATCTAGGACATCGAAAGCCAACAGATCTGCATCTCAAACTGCTGGGAATGTTGGTAAGCTTTCCTATACAGATATCTGTTTTTGGATATCAGATTGATGGGAGAAAGTAACTTTAGCTGTTCTGGATCTACAGGATCCCCTTCTAGCAACAATGTCACTCCAGTTGGTGCTTGTCGGTATGATAGTTCCCTAGGTAATCAACTACTTTCTTACTGTGTACTTTGTCGATTTAAGTGCTTCTATTTCTCTGCCCCCTGTGTCTAGATTGTGGATGTTTTTAATCGTGTTCGTTTAGACTCTAGGGTTGCTTGTGGTATTGAATTGAGGTACCAAAGTCAATATTGACAGTATCGTTTGACTCTCACTCAGGCCTCTTGACTAAGAAGTTCATTAATCTGATCAAACATTCTGAAGATGGCATTCTGGATCTAAACAATGCTGCTGATACACTAGAGGTGATAAAAACTTTGCTTGATTCTCTTTACATTTATCTGATGAAGTTCTACAAGCTAAAAACTGAAACAATTTTCATTCTTCAATCAGGTGCAGAAGAGGCGTATCTATGATATAACAAATGTCCTGGAAGGCATCGGCCTAATAGAGAAGAAATTAAAGAATAGAATTCAATGGAAGTACGATAATGCCTCTCAAATCTTTAATTTTTTAATTTTTTTAAACAAAAAAGCTAATGCTAAACTTGCCTCAAGGCTTTTTTAGCAAATGAAAAGTGGCTAATAAAGTGCATTGGTTACACAGGGGCCTAGATGTGTCAAGTACAGGAGAGGATGAAAGTGTTGCAAGCTTACAAGTGAGCGTCATTACTCTTTTCTTTATTTTGTTCTCTGGGAGTATGCACTCCTTGACCTTGTACTAGCCTCTCACTATTTAGGTGGTCTCATATTCATAGATTATGGATATCAGTCTATGTTTTAAAGTTATTTAAAGTGTGCAATTGTGATGCTTCTCTGGAATTTCAATGATTTGTTCACCTGTACTGTGCTCCCTTTTGCAGGCAGAAGTAGAGAACTTGACCATGGATGAACGTAGAATAGATGAACAAATCAGGTTCTATTATAAAGATAAAAACTTTAGGATATATATTTGAAATTACTGTGATTTAACCATGATTGTGCTAATGCTATGCAACATTAACTTGTTTTAGAGAAATGCAAGAAAGATTGAGGGACCTGAGTGAAGATGAAAACAATCAAAGGTACCTCTTCTTTAACGTATTCATCAAATCTGTAGTTTTATTTTCAAAGGTTCTTAATGCATTCAATTGCTCATTCTTTTTTGTTCTTCTGTCCTGCAATTTTCTTCTATCAGATGGCTTTTTGTCACTGAAGAAGATATTAAGAATATACCTAGTTTTCAGGTATGCATAATTTGTAATTGCACTGCTTCTATTGTGTCCTATATGCTTGTATCACTCAACTGTGCTAAAACAAAAATCTACTTTTGTCAGGATGAAACACTAATAGCAATTAAAGCTCCACATGGAACCACATTAGAAGTCCCAGATCCTGATGAGGTTCTGGCTACACTTATTTATGGGTTCTTTTCCCTCTTCTTTTATCAATTACTCTATTTATTTAATTGCAATGGTTATATTACGTCTTAAACATGTATTTTCTTTATTATTAATTTTGGCAGGCTGTTGATTATCTTCAGAGGAGGTATAGAATAGTTCTACGCAGCACCATGGGGCCCATAGATGTTTACCTTGTCAGGTACATGTGCTTCTTCCTATAACATTAGACTTTACATTATGAAACCTGGGGACTGTATTCAATGCCATGGCATTCAATTTCTCTTTAAAGACACCTCTATATTTCTGTGAAGTGATTGAATATCTGATCAAAGTCTGCCTTTATTGCCTGAAATTCAATTTCTTTTAGTCAATTTGAGGAAAAGTATGAGGAGATAGATGCAGCTGCAGCACCACCAAACAACCCTTCGACATCAGGTGTCGATAATAATGCCACTGCAACATTAGAAATTGAGAAGAGCGGAGTAAATGAAGTAGGGAGGCAGGAAAATGAAACAGGAACAATCCCCTCAGATCTTGGTACCTCAGAGGACTTCATGGGTGGAATCATGAAAATTGTTCCCGATGTCGATGTAAGTTTTCACTATTGCGAGGTGCACACACGACACGCACATATGAAAGACTAGTCATGTTGAATTTTTAGTTTGATGGTGTTTACTGGGGTTCCATAATGGAATGACCGGCTTCATTATGGCCCAATTGAATGCCACAAATAACAATTTGCCTGCTCATATCTTTCATGTGAGCACTTGAGTTATGTTGGTTTCCAGATTCTAACATTTTCCGTTTCTGGCCTTTCCAGAATGGAACAGATTACTGGTTCATGTCAGATTACGCTGGAATCACTGCTATCTGGGAAGACTCTCACTTAGCCGGGCTTGACTGGAGTGACTTGATAACACTTGATGAAGATCACGCTACAACTAATGTCAGTACTCCACTTGCCCAAACTTCACCTCCCACTTTTGCCGAACTGCCTTGTGCAACTAATACTACCATAAGCTGAATGTTATCTGCCCGCAATTCCCGGTTGAATTCAAAATAATGGTTGCTCCAAGTATATAAAGATTCTTACTCTTATTATTTCTCTTGCCCCCTTTGAACAACTCTGAATAGAGAACGAATTGTATCCATTCTATGCATTTCTCGAGGGAAAGTTACCTTGAGGCTGGGAATGGAACATGTATCTGAGTTATGAGTTGCTTCCTGTACAGTGATCTATTACCTTGTAACTAGCAATAAGAATAGTTTTAGGAGATTTCCCAGTTTAGCTCTGTATTATGTCATCTTGTACCTTCAAACTTGACTAGGTGGAGCACACTGTTAAACATTTGACAAATTGAATTATAATTTTCTCAAATGAATGTTTCTACCACAATTGACTGGTTTTGATTGAGAATGAGTGGCCTCCTTTCAGTGTCAATTATCCAGTTAACACACTCATCAGTGTTGAATGATTTACAGGATGCATATGCATATATAAGTATGTATCTCTTTTGCAAAATTCTTAGCCTTTCTCAACAGAGTTACAACCAAATGATGAGAAGGAGGTTGATATATCATATATGCATGTCATATGTTACAGAGTGAGAGACTAGTTCAAGATTACTTCTCTTTATCAACTTTCTTTCCTATCCAGCTAGCAACAATGGGAGTAAGAGCAACAGTAGGTGGAAACCTTATAGGCGATGCGGCCTTGTGGGCAGCATAAGCCAACGCGAAAGTCCCAACTTTCTCGCCCGTCTCATTAGGTGAAATCCCGACCTGCAAATCATCAGAACACCTTGTTTGTCAATGTCGAGCATATAATATATAAAATATAAATATGTAAGCACTTTTAGTCGAGACCGATTATGGAATTCAAAGAGAGTTGTGCAATTTTGAAGAGGGAAGCTCAGTTCACCTTCTGTAGCAATGCTTGCACATCAACTCCAGCACTGATTAGGGCATAGCAGAGGCCAAAGGATATCAAGGAGAGAGTAATGGAGGTAGCTAGGTATGCTCCTCCATATTTTGCCAAAAGCTCCTTTGCTTGGTCCCCTTTTGACTTAGATTCCTGGTTATCTTCATCTTTTGAATTGAATATCTACAATGTTTAAGTTACAGTCTGATTATTATGGTCAATGAATCAACCTAGAAACACCCATCAATGTACCATTCCTTCAACTTTGTCACTATAAACCAGACACAAAATAAATTCAAAGAACACTAAATTAAGCTAAACTAGCATATGCTGCTATGAACAATTATCAGAAAAGATAGGACTTTCTTGAACAGAGAAGCAGAACCCAAATACCCAAAATTTGATTGGGAAGGAAATCAAATAATCAATAGTATACAATCCAAAAGATTTTCCAGACCTTAAAAAGACACAGTTCATGATCATAAATGAATTTTACCTTCCAGAGACCTGCTTCTAGGCCATATTTCTTGGTGACTTCCTCTGCAGATGTCTGGGACTTGATTTCCTCTGTTTTCTCCTTCAAGGCCCTCACTTTGAGCTTACTGAAACTGGGCTTGGAATTTGCAGAAGAGGTTGATGCCCTGTTTGGTTTTCCAGAACTGAGGGGAGCCCCAGGAGGAGAGAAGAAGAGTGCTGTTTTAGTGTAGTAGTGAGAAGGGAGGTGCAGATGAGCGGCCATTGTTAAAAGTAGCTAAAGAACTATCTCTTCTGGTTGTTTTAACTTGTTATCCAAACATGGCCTTGATACTTGATACTTTCTTCCTGAGAACAATTTTCAGATGGAGAGAGAGACAAGTTACACTATTTCTGACCTGTGTTTATTGAACCAAACAGAGATCAGTGATTCCGATATTGGGCTTCAAAATTTTGGGCTCCCACTAAAGTAACAGATATGTAGGCCCAAACCCCAAGTTCGCACTGTCCATTTAAAGGGCTTATACGATACATCAATCATTACGGAAGTGTTTGGTAAATAGCTGTTAGCTGATTAGGTTAGTGGGTAGAAAGATGTTTGGTAAATTGGTTGTTAGTTGATAATTGATTACATGCAATGATGCAAAATGACTTTCTCAAAAAGCTTACCAAAAAAGCTACTTTGAGCAACTTTTTTAATTTTAGCGTTTCGGAGTAATAATAAGTTGTTACTTGTTACAAAAAAGTAATTAACCAAACACTTATATTAGCCCTGTTTGGTAAAATAGTTAGTCTATCAGTCAATTTTGGCTTATTTGACCACTATTAGCTATTTGACTTGGTTAAAAAATCAATATAAGTGTTTGACTAATCAGCTTTTTGTAACTTCAAAATGCTAAAATTCAAAAAGTTGATCAAAGCAACTTTTTAAATTAGTTTTTTGATAAAGAAATTATACCAAACAGCTATCAGCTAATAGTTAATTTACCAAACACCTTTATATAATCAGCTAATGTTATCAACTAGTTATACCATCTAACTCAATCAGCTAACAGTCATTTACCAAACATGGTCATTGACTGTTTTACCAAGTCAAACAGCTAATAGTGGTCAAAAAGCCAAAATTGATTGATAAACTAACTATATTACTAAACCGGCCTATATCATGGACCACTAACATACAAGTTCATTTTTATTGCACTACGGGTTCATTTGTAGTATATTTATTGTACTTTGAAATATGTTCATTTTTAACATATACATTCTAAAAATACATTGAAAATAAATCTACAAAAGTGTTAGTGGTGGATAGTCAATTTAGATGTCAAAAAATAGCATTCCTTCTCAATCACACTTGAAGAAGATCACATTTGGAGCAACAGGCTTTGTGGCAGCTGGCCTAGTCTTGAAGATCCCCCCAGTGGATATCTTATGATTTTCTTAATTTTAATAGGATTTGTATTGGATGAAACCTTATTGGATGGATAAAGGAATTATTGGACCTAATTCGATCTTCCTGTATAGGAGTAGCATGCAGAATCATATCCTTATCTAGTTATGATTAAGAAAAACATATAACCTATATATAATCCCAAGACATCTAATAGCTATTGCATAAACTTAATGCACAAAAACCTTACTGTATAATTTATTTTTTTGGACGAGGATTCATCTATAGATATATATATCTTGTTGGAAGATATGAATTCTTCGACTACCAACCACAGCTCCTCCTCAGAAGCAACCCAAAGTCGGCGCCGCCGCCGCCCCCGCAGCCCTTCTCCAAATACATTTCTTTAAAGGACTTATTACCCCCAAAGTCGATGTGCACCGGAGACCCTCGTCTCAACCGCCGGGATAATGCACGTCTAGGGTCGACTAAGCGTCATCATCGCCGGCGGCGTAGGGTCACAGAAGTTATGTTTTGTCGCCGTTTTCGCTGCGTCGCTCGGAAGATCAGTAGTGCCTGCTTAACTCTCTCAATTTTCTTTGCTTCCTGCGCCGGCGCCGGCGACAGTGAGAGCTACCCATTTTGGTAATTTGCATAATCTCTCTCTGTTCACTGTTGCATGCATGGATGAAGAGTTCTTTACCAAAGTGGTAAATACAGTTAGTTTTAGTCCTAGTAAATTTGGAAGGATATTTTGTAATACAATCCTCAAATTTTCTTAATGAGTTAATACCAGCCAAGGTCCCTCGAGTATAGTGGTTCCGCCATCTATGGTCCTAAACTTTCAAATCGACCCTCCGTGATCCTCCGAATTTAAAAATCGACCTGCCCTAGTCCTTCTGTTAAGATTTTCCGTCTCAACTGTGAAATGTAAGGGCATAATAGTCTTTTCATTTATTACCCAGCCAAAACAATTCATTTCGCTCTCAGTTGAAACCCGAAACCATGGTGGTCTAACCTATGGTTCTCTACTTTAAGATTGTATTCACCATTAGACAATTTAGGCCAATTATGATTCTCGTGAACAATAATATACTCGGCCAACTCCTATCAACACCTCCCACATTCAAAGGCTTTGAAAAAGACACATTAGAGTAAGACTGGGAAAGCATCAATCTTTGAAACACAAGGGGATTGGAGTCGCCTAATAAAGGAAGAACTCGGGAAAGCTAGATCAGTGGGTGATGGTGGTGGCAAAGCCATTGAAGAAGACGAAGAAAGGTGAGGCCCCAAATTGAGAAGGAAATTTCTTTTATGCCGAATCAATAAAAACCAAAATCAAAGGGAAAAAAAAGCCCCCAAATATCCAATTTAACATATGCAAATGATTGCTCAAAATTTGATTGTGATAAAATCCATCAATACCAGAAACTCATGAAACGAGGAACACCCCCATAATAATTCAACTAATTAAAGATTGCAACTTTCTCATACATTTATGCTCAAAGAATGCTTCTGCATACAGATTTATAAAGCTATAAGTTGCGAGAGAGTTAGAGAGAGTTAGAGAGAGAAGGAGGGAGGGAGAATCTAATAACAGTTGATTTTTCTCAAACCCAGCAGATATACTTGTCTGAGAAATCAGTAAAATGTGGAAAGACTGAAAATAAAATGAAAAAAAAAATAGACAGATAAAAATCTAAAGCAACCTACGTAAATGCTGTCTTTCCCTCATTTTCTCCCATGAATTTCTCTTCTGGATCCTCGCTCCACTCTTCCCTTTTTCCCTTCACTAGACCGACTCTCATGTCAATAGCTTTCTTGCCAAGAAGAAGGAAATCAGAGGAAGAAATGGAGGGAAGAAGGTGTGAACAAATGCTTGGTCTACGTGAGGAAGAAATGGATTAGGGCTAGGGAGGGCTAATTTTAATTTCTGATAGCAAAATGAATTGTTTTGGTTGGGTAATAAATGAAAAGACTATTATGCCCTTACATTTCACGGCTGAGACGGAAACTTTTAACGGAAGGACTACGGCAGGTCGATTTCGAAATTCGGAGGATCGCGGAGGGTCGATATGAAAGTTTAGGACCATAGATGGCGAAACCACTAAACTCGAGGGACCTTGGCTGGTATTAACTCTTTTCTTAATATATGTTCTATACTTTCTCAATCATAATTATATACAATAAGTCTTATATTTTGAGAAAAGAGAAATGGTATATTTGATGAATATGAAATTAATTAGGGATAATGGTCAAATAAACCCTCCAACTATATACTAAAGTGTAATTAGTCATTCGAACTATAAAAAAAAAACCTTCAATTACACCCTTAAACTCATTAAAATATTAGAATTAACCTATAATAACAAGTTATATCTTCAAGTCACCTGCCACGTTGGATTTCACGTGAGATGCCACATTAATTAATATTTTTAAACTTATTTTTTAAAAAATATAAATTATTTATATTTATTATTATTAAAAAAAAAAAAAAAAAAAAACCCATCAT